>NC_053391.1:340903652-340990153 GCF_905171765.1 Bufo bufo | reverse complement strand
AAGAGTAGGAAGAATGGACATTTAAGGCGAACACTTACTTGAGGATGATGCGGTGTTCTGGATCCATCTGTCTGAAAATTAACCTCCCGGGGTACTGGTTTCTTATTAAGGCCCACACTGGTTTCTTTCCTCTCTCTTGACGTACAGTCCACATCCTCTTCTTTTTCTCAGGTGGTCTGAAGTCCGAAAAGCAGAGAATTAATATTAAGGATTTGGCTTTATCTAGAGACAAGCTTTCATACACTTACATTTCCTACACAGGCAACTTTCCTAAGGATTATAGAACAAAATGAACCGGCCAAGACTTTATCTGTCCAAGCAGTGTGCCAGTGCTATCATGAGGCGAATGTTCTAGATAGGTACTGTAAGCTTACTTGACTACTATGTGTTGTGCTTGTCCGAGGACAAGCTTTCCACTTGGGTCCCGTGTTATAGTCCAATCGCGGACGTCCTCCTCTATGGCCTCTAATGGCCTCTTCTTTCCTCTTGGATTGGCTAAAAAGTAGGACATATATAACAAAATTTGATACTGTCCTCTTATCCTTAGGTTTCCATTTGCCTATTCAGTGGACACCAAGACTGGTTCCTACCTGCAGTGATGTTCTCAGCCTCCTCAGGAAAGTATAGGTTGTACCTCTCACCCATGAGTAAGAAGTAATATTAAATCGCAAGAAAAAAAATAATCGGTAAAATAGCAGGTAGGTTCCCAGAACTGTATCAGTCGCTTTCTATCCCACTACTGGACTCGTCACATTCCATCACATTAAAAGTTCCGTTGCTATAGAGACATAGTAGCAACCGCCATTATGACGTCACAGAGCCCGAGATCTGGTGATATCGTCACGTACTGGACACCCCTTGTCCCCACATCACTATGGGGACCTTTTATGTGGTTACACTTGGGCTTTTGTCACCTTTCATGTGTTTCCCTATTCCAGACCATTTATCCCAATACACCATATATGTCTATCACTTCCCATGATTATAAAATCACAGGAAACTGCATTTATTGCAAATCTGAACCACCTACAGACCATATTCACGGCTGCCTCACTCAGGTCCCCCGCCGTCAACATCCGCTGCAGCCAATTTATGGCCTCAGTGGCAGTGGAGTGCCTAAGGTGTTTGGCACCCGAGGTGGGCCCTTTCTCTGCCCCCCCTCCCAATACTTAAAAAAATGGTGCCACCTTACAGTAGCATTGCCCTCATTGTACAACCTTCACAGTAGTTATATCCAGATATGTGCCCCCTAAAAAATATCCACATTGTGCCCCCTCACCATAGTTATACCCATATCAGCCCACTCAAGAGATGTTATGCCCACACTGTGCCCCCTCACAGTATTTATACCCTCACTGTATAACCTTCACAGTAGCTATGCCCACATTGTGCCCCCCTCAAAGTACCTATCCCTTCATTGTGCCCCCTTCACATTAGTTATGCCCTCTCTGTGCCCCTTTCACAGTAGTTATACCCTTTCTGTGCCCCTTTCACAGTAGCAATGCCCTATTTGTGCCCCTTTCACAGTGGTAATGCACTCTGTGCCCCCTTCACAGTAGTGATGCCCATTGTGCCCCCTTCATAGTAGTAATGCCCACTGTGCCCCCTCCACATTAGTAATGCCCACTCTATGCCCCCATAACAGTTATTCCCCCTCACAGTAGTTATGCCCTGTCTGTGCCCTCTTCACAGTAGTAATAATGCCCTCTGTCTCCCCTTTATAGTAATAAAGCCTTCTGTGTCTCTTTTATAGTAGTAAAGCCCTCTGTGCCCCCTTTACAGCAGTAATGCCCCCTCTGTGCCCCCTTTTCAGTAGTAATATTGCCCTCTGTGCCACCATTATATTAGTAAAGCCTTCTGTCCCCCTTTATAGTAGTAATGCACTTGGTGCCCCCTTTATAGTAGTAATGCCCTTTGTGCCCCCTTTATAGTAGTAAAGCCCTTTGTGCTCCTTTGTAGTAGTAATGCCCAATGTGCCCCCCTCATAGTAGTAATGCCCATTGCGCACCCTTCTTAGTAGTAATGTCCTCTGTGCCCCCTTTATAGTAATGATGCCATCTGTGCCCCCTGTATAGTAGTAATGCCTTCTGTGCCCCCTCTCTAATGGGAGAAAAAGAAAGAACAAAGGTCATAAAACATCAATCTTTATTAATAATTGTGGCCAACCCCAACCTGACCCAACACAAATGTCTTCAGTGTCTATATGTTGTAATGTCCTTTGATGTTTTAGATTTATGTTTAGGTTGAGCATGGACAAAAGGTTTCCCTGGAGTTGGTACAGGATTGATGTGATGTCAGCTCAGGTATGTAGGTGGATGTCCACCTTGGTGTCAAGGTAGACGGCCCTGTCTTTATTTTGTTCCATCTGGGATCAACATTTGTCCAAAGACTTCTTGATCCAGAAGGTAGACCTTCAAGGTCATCTGTGATCCATTAGAGCTACCACCCAGTCATTTAGACTGGTATTGACTGGGAGAAACATAAGGCAGTGCAGTGCCAAGGTAAGTGGTCAGGTAGGCCTTGTCCTCATCCAAAGTGTCGCTTGCATCCATTTGGGTAGGTCTTCTTGCTGGATGGATGATCCTTGTTTTTGAAGTCTAGGTGGAAAGACTTCAAGGGTTTCTGTGATCCGCTAGAACCACCATCCAGGAGTGAAGACTGGTGTCTATAGGGAGACATACTGTATGAGACAGCATGGTCGATGTCAAGGTAGATGTTCGGGCAGCGCTGACATCCTTCTGTTCATTTAGTATCTTCCTCAGGGTTCAACCATTCTCATCCTAGGGTAAAAACCAAAAGACATGAAATAATTTAGCTAAATTTAACAAATATTCACCAGATTCATGAAATACAGAATAATGAAGAGTAGGAAGAATGGACATTTAAGGCGAACACTTACTTGAGGATGATGCGGTGTTCTGGATCCATCTGTCTGAAAATTAACCTCCCGGGGTACTGGTTTCTTATTAAGGCCCACACTGGTTTCTTTCCTCTCTCTTGACGTACAGTCCACATCCTATTCTTTTTCTCAGGTGGTCTGAAGTCCGAAAAGCAGAGAATTAATATTAAGGATTTGGCTTTATCTAGAGACAAGCTTTCATACACTTACATTTCCTACACAGGCAACTTTCCTAAGGATTATAGAACAAAATGAACCGGCCAAGACTTTATCTGTCCAAGCAGTGTGCCAGTGCTATCATGAGGCGAATGTTCTAGATAGGTACTGTAAGCTTACTTGACTACTATGTGTTGTGCTTGTCCGAGGACAAGCTTTCCACTTGGGTCCCGTGTTATAGTCCAATCGCGGACGTCCTCCTCTATGGCCTCTAATGGCCTCTTCTTTCCTCTTGGATTGGCTAAAAAGTAGGACATATATAACAAAATTTGATACTGTCCTCTTATCCTTAGGTTTCCATTTGCCTATTCAGTGGACACCAAGACTGGTTCCTACCTGCAGTGATGTTCTCAGCCTCCTCAGGAAAGTATAGGTTGTACCTCTCACCCATGAGTAAGAAGTAATATTAAATCGCAAGAAAAAAAATAATCGGTAAAATAGCAGGTAGGTTCCCAGAACTGTATCAGTCGCTTTCTATCCCACTACTGGACTCGTCACATTCCATCACATTAAAAGTTCCGTTGCTATAGAGACATAGTAGCAACCGCCATTATGACGTCACAGAGCCCGAGATCTGGTGATATCGTCACGTACTGGACACCCCTTGTCCCCACATCACTATGGGGACCTTTTATGTGGTTACACTTGGGCTTTTGTCACCTTTCATGTGTTTCCCTATTCCAGACCATTTATCCCAATACACCATATATGTCTATCACTTCCCATGATTATAAAATCACAGGAAACTGCATTTATTGCAAATCTGAACCACCTACAGACCATATTCACGGCTGCCTCACTCAGGTCCCCCGCCGTCAACATCCGCTGCAGCCAATTTATGGCCTCAGTGGCAGTGGAGTGCCTAAGGTGTTTGGCACCCGAGGTGGGCCCTTTCTCTGCCCCCCCTCCCAATACTTAAAAAAATGGTGCCACCTTACAGTAGCATTGCCCTCATTGTACAACCTTCACAGTAGTTATATCCAGATATGTGCCACCTAAAAAATATCCACATTGTGCCCCCTCACCATAGTTATACCCATATCAGCCCACTCAAGCGATGTTATGCCCACACTGTGCCCCCTCACAGTATTTATACCCTCACTGTATAACCTTCACAGTAGCTATGCCCACATTGTGCCCCCCTCAAAGTACCTATCCCTTCATTGTGCCCCCTTCACATTAGTTATGCCCTCTCTGTGCCCCTTTCACAGTAGTTATACCCTTTCTGTGCCCCTTTCACAGTAGCAATGCCCTATTTGTGCCCCTTTCACAGTGGTAATGCACTCTGTGCCCCCTTCACAGTAGTGATGCCCATTGTGCCCCCTTCATAGTAGTAATGCCCACTGTGCCCGCTCCACATTAGTAATGCCCACTCTATGCCCCCATAACAGTTATTCCCCCTCACAGTAGTTATGCCCTGTCTGTGCCCTCTTCACATTAGTAATAATGCCCTCTGTCTCCCCTTTATAGTAATAAAGCCTTCTGTGTCTCTTTTATAGTAGTAAAGCCCTCTGTGCCCCCTTTACAGCAGTAATGCCCCCTCTGTGCCCCCTTTTCAGTAGTAATATTGCCCTCTGTGCCACCATTATATTAGTAAAGCCTTCTGTCCCCCTTTATAGTAGTAATGCACTTGGTGCCCCCTTTATAGTAGTAATGCCCTTTGTGCCCCCTTTATAGTAGTAAAGCCCTTTGTGCTCCTTTGTAGTAGTAATGCCCACTGTGCCCCCCTCATAGTAGTAATGCCCATTGCGCACCCTTCTTAGTAGTAATGTCCTCTGTGCCCCCTTTATAGTAATGATGCCATCTGTGCCCCCTGTATAGTAGTAATGCCTTCTGTGCCCCCTCTCTAATGGGAGAAAAAGAAAGAACAAAGGTCATAAAACATCAATCTTTATTAATAATTGTGGCCAACCCCAACCTGACCCAACACAAATGTCTTCAGTGTCTATATGTTGTAATGTCCTGGGATGTTTTAGATTTATGTTTAGGTTGAGCATGGACAAAAGGTTTCCCTGGAGTTGGTACAGGATTGATGTGATGTCAGCTCAGGTATGTAGGTGGATGTCCACCTTGGTGTCAAGGTAGACGGCCCTGTCTTTATTTTGTTCCATCTGGGATCAACATTTGTCCAAAGACTTCTTGATCCAGAAGGTAGACCTTCAAGGTCATCTGTGATCCATTAGAGCTACCACCCAGTCATTTAGACTGGTATTGACTGGGAGAAACATAAGGCAGTGCAGTGCCAAGGTAAGTGGTCAGGTAGGCCTTGTCCTCATCCAAAGTGTCGCTTGCATCCATTTGGGTAGGTCTTCTTGCTGGATGGATGATCCTTGTTTTTGAAGTCTAGGTGGAAAGACTTCAAGGGTTTCTGTGATCCGCTAGAACCACCATCCAGGAGTGAAGACTGGTGTCTATAGGGAGACATACTGTATGAGACAGCATGGTCGATGTCAAGGTAGATGTTCGGGCAGCCCTGACATCCTTCTGTTCATTTAGTATCTTCCTCAGGGTTCAACCATTCTCATCCTAGGGTAAAAACCAAAAGACATGAAATAATTTAGCTAAATTTAACAAATATTCACCAGATTCATGAAATACAGAATAATGAAGAGTAGGAAGAATGGACATTTAAGGCGAACACTTACTTGAGGATGATGCGGTGTTCTGGATCCATCTGTCTGAAAATTAACCTCCCGGGGTACTGGTTTCTTATTAAGGCCCACACTGGTTTCTTTCCTCTCTCTTGACGTACAGTCCACATCCTCTTCTTTTTCTCAGGTGGTCTGAAGTCCGAAAAGCAGAGAATTAATATTAAGGATTTGGCTTTATCTAGAGACAAGCTTTCATACACTTACATTTCCTACACAGGCAACTTTCCTAAGGATTATAGAACAAAATGAACCGGCCAAGACTTTATCTGTCCAAGCAGTGTGCCAGTGCTATCATGAGGCGAATGTTCTAGATAGGTACTGTAAGCTTACTTGACTACTATGTGTTGTGCTTGTCCGAGGACAAGCTTTCCACTTGGGTCCCGTGTTATAGTCCAATCGCGGACGTCCTCCTCTATGGCCTCTAATGGCCTCTTCTTTCCTCTTGGATTGGCTAAAAAGTAGGACATATATAACAAAATTTGATACTGTCCTCTTATCCTTAGGTTTCCATTTGCCTATTCAGTGGACACCAAGACTGGTTCCTACCTGCAGTGATGTTCTCAGCCTCCTCAGGAAAGTATAGGTTGTACCTCTCACCCATGAGTAAGAAGTAATATTAAATCGCAAGAAAAAAAATAATCGGTAAAATAGCAGGTAGGTTCCCAGAACTGTATCAGTCGCTTTCTATCCCACTACTGGACTCGTCACATTCCATCACATTAAAAGTTCCGTTGCTATAGAGACATAGTAGCAACCGCCATTATGACGTCACAGAGCCCGAGATCTGGTGATATCGTCACGTACTGGACACCCCTTGTCCCCACATCACTATGGGGACCTTTTATGTGGTTACACTTGGGCTTTTGTCACCTTTCATGTGTTTCCCTATTCCAGACCATTTATCCCAATACACCATATATGTCTATCACTTCCCATGATTATAAAATCACAGGAAACTGCATTTATTGCAAATCTGAACCACCTACAGACCATATTCACGGCTGCCTCACTCAGGTCCCCCGCCGTCAACATCCGCTGCAGCCAATTTATGGCCTCAGTGGCAGTGGAGTGCCTAAGGTGTTTGGCACCCGAGGTGGGCCCTTTCTCTGCCCCCCCTCCCAATACTTAAAAAAATGGTGCCACCTTACAGTAGCATTGCCCTCATTGTACAACCTTCACAGTAGTTATATCCAGATATGTGCCCCCTAAAAAATATCCACATTGTGCCCCCTCACCATAGTTATACCCATATCAGCCCACTCACGAGATGTTATGCCCACACTGTGCCCCCTCACAGTATTTATACCCTCACTGTATAACCTTCACAGTAGCTATGCCCACATTGTGCCCCCCTCAAAGTACCTATCCCTTCATTGTGCCCCCTTCACATTAGTTATGCCCTCTCTGTGCCCCTTTCACAGTAGTTATACCCTTTCTGTGCCCCTTTCACAGTAGCAATGCCCTATTTGTGCCCCTTTCACAGTGGTAATGCACTCTGTGCCCCCTTCACAGTAGTGATGCCCATTGTGCCCCCTTCATAGTAGTAATGCCCACTGTGCCCGCTCCACATTAGTAATGCCCACTCTATGCCCCCATAACAGTTATTCCCCCTCACAGTAGTTATGCCCTGTCTGTGCCCTCTTCACATTAGTAATAATGCCCTCTGTCTCCCCTTTATAGTAATAAAGCCTTCTGTGTCTCTTTTATAGTAGTAAAGCCCTCTGTGCCCCCTTTACAGCAGTAATGCCCCCTCTGTGCCCCCTTTTCAGTAGTAATATTGCCCTCTGTGCCACCATTATATTAGTAAAGCCTTCTGTCCCCCTTTATAGTAGTAATGCACTTGGTGCCCCCTTTATAGTAGTAATGCCCTTTGTGCCCCCTTTATAGTAGTAAAGCCCTTTGTGCTCCTTTGTAGTAGTAATGCCCAATGTGCCCCCCTCATAGTAGTAATGCCCATTGCGCACCCTTCTTAGTAGTAATGTCCTCTGTGCCCCCTTTATAGTAATGATGCCATCTGTGCCCCCTGTATAGTAGTAATGCCTTCTGTGCCCCCTCTCTAATGGGAGAAAAAGAAAGAACAAAGGTCATAAAACATCAATCTTTATTAATAATTGTGGCCAACCCCAACCTGACCCAACACAAATGTCTTCAGTGTCTATATGTTGTAATGTCCTGGGATGTTTTAGATTTATGTTTAGGTTGAGCATGGACAAAAGGTTTCCCTGGAGTTGGTACAGGATTGATGTGATGTCAGCTCAGGTATGTAGGTGGATGTCCACCTTGGTGTCAAGGTAGACGGCCCTGTCTTTATTTTGTTCCATCTGGGATCAACATTTGTCCAAAGACTTCTTGATCCAGAAGGTAGACCTTCAAGGTCATCTGTGATCCATTAGAGCTACCACCCAGTCATTTAGACTGGTATTGACTGGGAGAAACATAAGGCAGTGCAGTGCCAAGGTAAGTGGTCAGGTAGGCCTTGTCCTCATCCAAAGTGTCGCTTGCATCCATTTGGGTAGGTCTTCTTGCTGGATGGATGATCCTTGTTTTTGAAGTCTAGGTGGAAAGACTTCAAGGGTTTCTGTGATCCGCTAGAACCACCATCCAGGAGTGAAGACTGGTGTCTATAGGGAGACATACTGTATGAGACAGCATGGTCGATGTCAAGGTAGATGTTCGGGCAGCCCTGACATCCTTCTGTTCATTTAGTATCTTCCTCAGGGTTCAACCATTCTCATCCTAGGGTAAAAACCAAAAGACATGAAATAATTTAGCTAAATTTAACAAATATTCACCAGATTCATGAAATACAGAATAATGAAGAGTAGGAAGAATGGACATTTAAGGCGAACACTTACTTGAGGATGATGCGGTGTTCTGGATCCATCTGTCTGAAAATTAACCTCCCGGGGTACTGGTTTCTTATTAAGGCCCACACTGGTTTCTTTCCTCTCTCTTGACGTACAGTCCACATCCTCTTCTTTTTCTCAGGTGGTCTGAAGTCCGAAAAGCAGAGAATTAATATTAAGGATTTGGCTTTATCTAGAGACAAGCTTTCATACACTTACATTTCCTACACAGGCAACTTTCCTAAGGATTATAGAACAAAATGAACCGGCCAAGACTTTATCTGTCCAAGCAGTGTGCCAGTGCTATCATGAGGCGAATGTTCTAGATAGGTACTGTAAGCTTACTTGACTACTATGTGTTGTGCTTGTCCGAGGACAAGCTTTCCACTTGGGTCCCGTGTTATAGTCCAATCGCGGACGTCCTCCTCTATGGCCTCTAATGGCCTCTTCTTTCCTCTTGGATTGGCTAAAAAGTAGGACATATATAACAAAATTTGATACTGTCCTCTTATCCTTAGGTTTCCATTTGCCTATTCAGTGGACACCAAGACTGGTTCCTACCTGCAGTGATGTTCTCAGCCTCCTCAGGAAAGTATAGGTTGTACCTCTCACCCATGAGTAAGAAGTAATATTAAATCGCAAGAAAAAAAATAATCGGTAAAATAGCAGGTAGGTTCCCAGAACTGTATCAGTCGCTTTCTATCCCACTACTGGACTCGTCACATTCCATCACATTAAAAGTTCCGTTGCTATAGAGACATAGTAGCAACCGCCATTATGACGTCACAGAGCCCGAGATCTGGTGATATCGTCACGTACTGGACACCCCTTGTCCCCACATCACTATGGGGACCTTTTATGTGGTTACACTTGGGCTTTTGTCACCTTTCATGTGTTTCCCTATTCCAGACCATTTATCCCAATACACCATATATGTCTATCACTTCCCATGATTATAAAATCACAGGAAACTGCATTTATTGCAAATCTGAACCACCTACAGACCATATTCACGGCTGCCTCACTCAGGTCCCCCGCCGTCAACATCCGCTGCAGCCAATTTATGGCCTCAGTGGCAGTGGAGTGCCTAAGGTGTTTGGCACCCGAGGTGGGCCCTTTCTCTGCCCCCCCTCCCAATACTTAAAAAAATGGTGCCACCTTACAGTAGCATTGCCCTCATTGTACAACCTTCACAGTAGTTATATCCAGATATGTGCCCCCTAAAAAATATCCACATTGTGCCCCCTCACCATAGTTATACCCATATCAGCCCACTCACCAGAGTTATGCCCACACTGTGCCCCCTCACAGTATTTATACCCTCACTGTATAACCTTCACAGTAGCTATGCCCACATTGTGCCCCCCTCAAAGTACCTATCCCTTCATTGTGCCCCCTTCACATTAGTTATGCCCTCTCTGTGCCCCTTTCACAGTAGTTATACCCTTTCTGTGCCCCTTTCACAGTAGCAATGCCCTATTTGTGCCCCTTTCACAGTGGTAATGCACTCTGTGCCCCCTTCACAGTAGTGATGCCCATTGTGCCCCCTTCATAGTAGTAATGCCCACTGTGCCCCCTCCACATTAGTAATGCCCACTCTATGCCCCCATAACAGTTATTCCCCCTCACAGTAGTTATGCCCTGTCTGTGCCCTCTTCACAGTAGTAATAATGCCCTCTGTCTCCCCTTTATAGTAATAAAGCCTTCTGTGTCTCTTTTATAGTAGTAAAGCCCTCTGTGCCCCCTTTACAGCAGTAATGCCCCCTCTGTGCCCCCTTTTCAGTAGTAATATTGCCCTCTGTGCCACCATTATATTAGTAAAGCCTTCTGTCCCCCTTTATAGTAGTAATGCACTTGGTGCCCCCTTTATAGTAGTAATGCCCTTTGTGCCCCCTTTATAGTAGTAAAGCCCTTTGTGCTCCTTTGTAGTAGTAATGCCCAATGTGCCCCCCTCATAGTAGTAATGCCCATTGCGCACCCTTCTTAGTAGTAATGTCCTCTGTGCCCCCTTTATAGTAATGATGCCATCTGTGCCCCCTGTATAGTAGTAATGCCTTCTGTGCCCCCTCTCTAATGGGAGAAAAAGAAAGAACAAAGGTCATAAAACATCAATCTTTATTAATAATTGTGGCCAACCCCAACCTGACCCAACACAAATGTCTTCAGTGTCTATATGTTGTAATGTCCTGGGATGTTTTAGATTTATGTTTAGGTTGAGCATGGACAAAAGGTTTCCCTGGAGTTGGTACAGGATTGATGTGATGTCAGCTCAGGTATGTAGGTGGATGTCCACCTTGGTGTCAAGGTAGACGGCCCTGTCTTTATTTTGTTCCATCTGGGATCAACATTTGTCCAAAGACTTCTTGATCCAGAAGGTAGACCTTCAAGGTCATCTGTGATCCATTAGAGCTACCACCCAGTCATTTAGACTGGTATTGACTGGGAGAAACATAAGGCAGTGCAGTGCCAAGGTAAGTGGTCAGGTAGGCCTTGTCCTCATCCAAAGTGTCGCTTGCATCCATTTGGGTAGGTCTTCTTGCTGGATGGATGATCCTTGTTTTTGAAGTCTAGGTGGAAAGACTTCAAGGGTTTCTGTGATCCGCTAGAACCACCATCCAGGAGTGAAGACTGGTGTCTATAGGGAGACATACTGTATGAGACAGCATGGTCGATGTCAAGGTAGATGTTCGGGCAGCCCTGACATCCTTCTGTTCATTTAGTATCTTCCTCAGGGTTCAACCATTCTCATCCTAGGGTAAAAACCAAAAGACATGAAATAATTTAGCTAAATTTAACAAATATTCACCAGATTCATGAAATACAGAATAATGAAGAGTAGGAAGAATGGACATTTAAGGCGAACACTTACTTGAGGATGATGCGGTGTTCTGGATCCATCTGTCTGAAAATTAACCTCCCGGGGTACTGGTTTCTTATTAAGGCCCACACTGGTTTCTTTCCTCTCTCTTGACGTACAGTCCACATCCTCTTCTTTTTCTCAGGTGGTCTGAAGTCCGAAAAGCAGAGAATTAATATTAAGGATTTGGCTTTATCTAGAGACAAGCTTTCATACACTTACATTTCCTACACAGGCAACTTTCCTAAGGATTATAGAACAAAATGAACCGGCCAAGACTTTATCTGTCCAAGCAGTGTGCCAGTGCTATCATGAGGCGAATGTTCTAGATAGGTACTGTAAGCTTACTTGACTACTATGTGTTGTGCTTGTCCGAGGACAAGCTTTCCACTTGGGTCCCGTGTTATAGTCCAATCGCGGACGTCCTCCTCTATGGCCTCTAATGGCCTCTTCTTTCCTCTTGGATTGGCTAAAAAGTAGGACATATATAACAAAATTTGATACTGTCCTCTTATCCTTAGGTTTCCATTTGCCTATTCAGTGGACACCAAGACTGGTTCCTACCTGCAGTGATGTTCTCAGCCTCCTCAGGAAAGTATAGGTTGTACCTCTCACCCATGAGTAAGAAGTAATATTAAATCGCAAGAAAAAAAATAATCGGTAAAATAGCAGGTAGGTTCCCAGAACTGTATCAGTCGCTTTCTATCCCACTACTGGACTCGTCACATTCCATCACATTAAAAGTTCCGTTGCTATAGAGACATAGTAGCAACCGCCATTATGACGTCACAGAGCCCGAGATCTGGTGATATCGTCACGTACTGGACACCCCTTGTCCCCACATCACTATGGGGACCTTTTATGTGGTTACACTTGGGCTTTTGTCACCTTTCATGTGTTTCCCTATTCCAGACCATTTATCCCAATACACCATATATGTCTATCACTTCCCATGATTATAAAATCACAGGAAACTGCATTTATTGCAAATCTGAACCACCTACAGACCATATTCACGGCTGCCTCACTCAGGTCCCCCGCCGTCAACATCCGCTGCAGCCAATTTATGGCCTCAGTGGCAGTGGAGTGCCTAAGGTGTTTGGCACCCGAGGTGGGCCCTTTCTCTGCCCCCCCTCCCAATACTTAAAAAAATGGTGCCACCTTACAGTAGCATTGCCCTCATTGTACAACCTTCACAGTAGTTATATCCAGATATGTGCCCCCTAAAAAATATCCACATTGTGCCCCCTCACCATAGTTATACCCATATCAGCCCACTCAAGAGATGTTATGCCCACACTGTGCCCCCTCACAGTATTTATACCCTCACTGTATAACCTTCACAGTAGCTATGCCCACATTGTGCCCCCCTCAAAGTACCTATCCCTTCATTGTGCCCCCTTCACATTAGTTATGCCCTCTCTGTGCCCCTTTCACAGTAGTTATACCCTTTCTGTGCCCCTTTCACAGTAGCAATGCCCTATTTGTGCCCCTTTCACAGTGGTAATGCACTCTGTGCCCCCTTCACAGTAGTGATGCCCATTGTGCCCCCCTTCATAGTAGTAATGCCCACTGTGCCCCCTCCACATTAGTAATGCCCACTCTATGCCCCCATAACAGTTATTCCCCCTCACAGTAGTTATGCCCTGTCTGTGCCCTCTTCACATTAGTAATAATGCCCTCTGTCTCCCCTTTATCTTCATAGTAGTAATGCCCACTGTGCCCCCCTCCACATTAGTAATGCCCACTCTATGCCCCCATAACAGTTATTCCCCCTCACAGTAGTTATGCCCTGTCTGTGCCCTCTTCACATTAGTAATAATGCCCTCTGTCTCCCCTTTATAGTAATAAAGCCTTCTGCTCCTCTTTTATAGTAGTAAAGGCCCTCTGTGCCCCCTTTACAGCAGTAATGCCCCCTCTGTGCCCCCTTTTCAGTAGTAATATTGCCCCTCTGTGCCACCATTATATTAGTAAAGCCTTCTGTCCCCCTTTATAGTAGTAATGCACTTGGTGCCCCCTTTATAGTAGTAATGCCCTTTGTGCCCCCTTTATAGTAGTAAAGCCCTTTGTGCTCCTTTGTAGTAGTAATGCCCAATGTGCCCCCCTCATAGTAGTAATGCCCATTGCGCACCCTTCTTAGTAGTAATGTCCTCTGTGCCCCCTTTATAGTAATGATGCCATCTGTGCCCCCTGTATAGTAGTAATGCCTTCTGTGCCCCCTCTCTAATGGGAGAAAAAGAAAGAACAAAGGTCATAAAACATCAATCTTTATTAATAATTGTGGCCAACCCCAACCTGACCCAACACAAATGTCTTCAGTGTCTATATGTTGTAATGTCCTGGGATGTTTTAGATTTATGTTTAGGTTGAGCATGGACAAAAGGTTTCCCTGGAGTTGGTACAGGATTGATGTGATGTCAGCTCAGGTATGTAGGTGGATGTCCACCTTGGTGTCAAGGTAGACGGCCCTGTCTTTATTTTGTTCCATCTGGGATCAACATTTGTCCAAAGACTTCTTGATCCAGAAGGTAGACCTTCAAGGTCATCTGTGATCCATTAGAGCTACCACCCAGTCATTTAGACTGGTATTGACTGGGAGAAACATAAGGCAGTGCAGTGCCAAGGTAAGTGGTCAGGTAGGCCTTGTCCTCATCCAAAGTGTCGCTTGCATCCATTTGGGTAGGTCTTCTTGCTGGATGGATGATCCTTGTTTTTGAAGTCTAGGTGGAAAGACTTCAAGGGTTTCTGTGATCCGCTAGAACCACCATCCAGGAGTGAAGACTGGTGTCTATAGGGAGACATACTGTATGAGACAGCATGGTCGATGTCAAGGTAGATGTTCGGGCAGCCCTGACATCCTTCTGTTCATTTAGTATCTTCCTCAGGGTTCAACCATTCTCATCCTAGGGTAAAAACCAAAAGACATGAAATAATTTAGCTAAATTTAACAAATATTCACCAGATTCATGAAATACAGAATAATGAAGAGTAGGAAGAATGGACATTTAAGGCGAACACTTACTTGAGGATGATGCGGTGTTCTGGATCCATCTGTCTGAAAATTAACCTCCCGGGGTACTGGTTTCTTATTAAGGCCCACACTGGTTTCTTTCCTCTCTCTTGACGTACAGTCCACATCCTCTTCTTTTTCTCAGGTGGTCTGAAGTCCGAAAAGCAGAGAATTAATATTAAGGATTTGGCTTTATCTAGAGACAAGCTTTCATACACTTACATTTCCTACACAGGCAACTTTCCTAAGGATTATAGAACAAAATGAACCGGCCAAGACTTTATCTGTCCAAGCAGTGTGCCAGTGCTATCATGAGGCGAATGTTCTAGATAGGTACTGTAAGCTTACTTGACTACTATGTGTTGTGCTTGTCCGAGGACAAGCTTTCCACTTGGGTCCCGTGTTATAGTCCAATCGCGGACGTCCTCCTCTATGGCCTCTAATGGCCTCTTCTTTCCTCTTGGATTGGCTAAAAAGTAGGACATATATAACAAAATTTGATACTGTCCTCTTATCCTTAGGTTTCCATTTGCCTATTCAGTGGACACCAAGACTGGTTCCTACCTGCAGTGATGTTCTCAGCCTCCTCAGGAAAGTATAGGTTGTACCTCTCACCCATGAGTAAGAAGTAATATTAAATCGCAAGAAAAAAAATAATCGGTAAAATAGCAGGTAGGTTCCCAGAACTGTATCAGTCGCTTTCTATCCCACTACTGGACTCGTCACATTCCATCACATTAAAAGTTCCGTTGCTATAGAGACATAGTAGCAACCGCCATTATGACGTCACAGAGCCCGAGATCTGGTGATATCGTCACGTACTGGACACCCCTTGTCCCCACATCACTATGGGGACCTTTTATGTGGTTACACTTGGGCTTTTGTCACCTTTCATGTGTTTCCCTATTCCAGACCATTTATCCCAATACACCATATATGTCTATCACTTCCCATGATTATAAAATCACAGGAAACTGCATTTATTGCAAATCTGAACCACCTACAGACCATATTCACGGCTGCCTCACTCAGGTCCCCCGCCGTCAACATCCGCTGCAGCCAATTTATGGCCTCAGTGGCAGTGGAGTGCCTAAGGTGTTTGGCACCCGAGGTGGGCCCTTTCTCTGCCCCCCCTCCCAATACTTAAAAAAATGGTGCCACCTTACAGTAGCATTGCCCTCATTGTACAACCTTCACAGTAGTTATATCCAGATATGTGCCCCCTAAAAAATATCCACATTGTGCCCCCTCACCATAGTTATACCCATATCAGCCCACTCAAGAGATGTTATGCCCACACTGTGCCCCCTCACAGTATTTATACCCTCACTGTATAACCTTCACAGTAGCTATGCCCACATTGTGCCCCCCTCAAAGTACCTATCCCTTCATTGTGCCCCCTTCACATTAGTTATGCCCTCTCTGTGCCCCTTTCACAGTAGTTATACCATTTCTGTGCCCCTTTCACAGTAGCAATGCCCGATTTGTGCCCCTTTCACAGTGGTAATGCACTCTGTGCCCCCTTCACAGTAGTGATGCCCATTGTGCCCCCTTCATAGTAGTAATGCCCACTGTGCCCCCTCCACATTAGTAATGCCCACTCTATGCCCCCATAACAGTTATTCCCCCTCACAGTAGTTATGCCCTGTCTGTGCCCTCTTCACAGTAGTAAAAATGCCCTCTGTCTCCCCTTTATAGTAATAAAGCCTTCTGTGTCTCTTTTATAGTAGTAAAGCCCTCTGTGCCCCCTTTACAGCAGTAATGCCCCCTCTGTGCCCCCTTTTCAGTAGTAATATTGCCCTCTGTGCCACCATTATATTAGTAAAGCCTTCTGTCCCCCTTTATAGTAGTAATGCACTTGGTGCCCCCTTTATAGTAGTAATGCCCTTTGTGCCCCCTTTATAGTAGTAAAGCCCTTTGTGCTCCTTTGTAGTAGTAATGCCCAATGTGCCCCCCTCATAGTAGTAATGCCCATTGCGCACCCTTCTTAGTAGTAATGTCCTCTGTGCCCCCTTTATAGTAATGATGCCATCTGTGCCCCCTGTATAGTAGTAATGCCTTCTGTGCCCCCTCTCTAATGGGAGAAAAAGAAAGAACAAAGGTCATAAAACATCAATCTTTATTAATAATTGTGGCCAACCCCAACCTGACCCAACACAAATGTCTTCAGTGTCTATATGTTGTAATGTCCTGGGATGTTTTAGATTTATGTTTAGGTTGAGCATGGACAAAAGGTTTCCCTGGAGTTGGTACAGGATTGATGTGATGTCAGCTCAGGTATGTAGGTGGATGTCCACCTTGGTGTCAAGGTAGACGGCCCTGTCTTTATTTTGTTCCATCTGGGATCAACATTTGTCCAAAGACTTCTTGATCCAGAAGGTAGACCTTCAAGGTCATCTGTGATCCATTAGAGCTACCACCCAGTCATTTAGACTGGTATTGACTGGGAGAAACATAAGGCAGTGCAGTGCCAAGGTAAGTGGTCAGGTAGGCCTTGTCCTCATCCAAAGTGTCGCTTGCATCCATTTGGGTAGGTCTTCTTGCTGGATGGATGATCCTTGTTTTTGAAGTCTAGGTGGAAAGACTTCAAGGGTTTCTGTGATCCGCTAGAACCACCATCCAGGAGTGAAGACTGGTGTCTATAGGGAGACATACTGTATGAGACAGCATGGTCGATGTCAAGGTAGATGTTCGGGCAGCCCTGACATCCTTCTGTTCATTTAGTATCTTCCTCAGGGTTCAACCATTCTCATCCTAGGGTAAAAACCAAAAGACATGAAATAATTTAGCTAAATTTAACAAATATTCACCAGATTCATGAAATACAGAATAATGAAGAGTAGGAAGAATGGACATTTAAGGCGAACACTTACTTGAGGATGATGCGGTGTTCTGGATCCATCTGTCTGAAAATTAACCTCCCGGGGTACTGGTTTCTTATTAAGGCCCACACTGGTTTCTTTCCTCTCTCTTGACGTACAGTCCACATCCTCTTCTTTTTCTCAGGTGGTCTGAAGTCCGAAAAGCAGAGAATTAATATTAAGGATTTGGCTTTATCTAGAGACAAGCTTTCATACACTTACATTTCCTACACAGGCAACTTTCCTAAGGATTATAGAACAAAATGAACCGGCCAAGACTTTATCTGTCCAAGCAGTGTGCCAGTGCTATCATGAGGCGAATGTTCTAGATAGGTACTGTAAGCTTACTTGACTACTATGTGTTGTGCTTGTCCGAGGACAAGCTTTCCACTTGGGTCCCGTGTTATAGTCCAATCGCGGACGTCCTCCTCTATGGCCTCTAATGGCCTCTTCTTTCCTCTTGGATTGGCTAAAAAGTAGGACATATATAACAAAATTTGATACTGTCCTCTTATCCTTAGGTTTCCATTTGCCTATTCAGTGGACACCAAGACTGGTTCCTACCTGCAGTGATGTTCTCAGCCTCCTCAGGAAAGTATAGGTTGTACCTCTCACCCATGAGTAAGAAGTAATATTAAATCGCAAGAAAAAAAATAATCGGTAAAATAGCAGGTAGGTTCCCAGAACTGTATCAGTCGCTTTCTATCCCACTACTGGACTCGTCACATTCCATCACATTAAAAGTTCCGTTGCTATAGAGACATAGTAGCAACCGCCATTATGACGTCACAGAGCCCGAGATCTGGTGATATCGTCACGTACTGGACACCCCTTGTCCCCACATCACTATGGGGACCTTTTATGTGGTTACACTTGGGCTTTTGTCACCTTTCATGTGTTTCCCTATTCCAGACCATTTATCCCAATACACCATATATGTCTATCACTTCCCATGATTATAAAATCACAGGAAACTGCATTTATTGCAAATCTGAACCACCTACAGACCATATTCACGGCTGCCTCACTCAGGTCCCCCGCCGTCAACATCCGCTGCAGCCAATTTATGGCCTCAGTGGCAGTGGAGTGCCTAAGGTGTTTGGCACCCGAGGTGGGCCCTTTCTCTGCCCCCCCTCCCAATACTTAAAAAAATGGTGCCACCTTACAGTAGCATTGCCCTCATTGTACAACCTTCACAGTAGTTATATCCAGATATGTGCCCCCTAAAAAATATCCACATTGTGCCCCCTCACCATAGTTATACCCATATCAGCCCACTCAAGAGATGTTATGCCCACACTGTGCCCCCTCACAGTATTTATACCCTCACTGTATAACCTTCACAGTAGCTATGCCCACATTGTGCCCCCCTCAAAGTACCTATCCCTTCATTGTGCCCCCTTCACATTAGTTATGCCCTCTCTGTGCCCCTTTCACAGTAGTTATACCCTTTCTGTGCCCCTTTCACAGTAGCAATGCCCTATTTGTGCCCCTTTCACAGTGGTAATGCACTCTGTGCCCCCTTCACAGTAGTGATGCCCATTGTGCCCCCTTCATAGTAGTAATGCCCACTGTGCCCCCTCCACATTAGTAATGCCCACTCTATGCCCCCATAACAGTTATTCCCCCTCACAGTAGTTATGCCCTGTCTGTGCCCTCTTCACATTAGTAATAATGCCCTCTGTCTCCCCTTTATAGTAATAAAGCCTTCTGTGTCTCTTTTATAGTAGTAAAGCCCTCTGTGCCCCCTTTACAGCAGTAATGCCCCCTCTGTGCCCCCTTTTCAGTAGTAATATTGCCCTCTGTGCCACCATTATATTAGTAAAGCCTTCTGTCCCCCTTTATAGTAGTAATGCACTTGGTGCCCCCTTTATAGTAGTAATGCCCTTTGTGCCCCCTTTATAGTAGTAAAGCCCTTTGTGCTCCTTTGTAGTAGTAATGCCCAATGTGCCCCCCTCATAGTAGTAATGCCCATTGCGCACCCTTCTTAGTAGTAATGTCCTCTGTGCCCCCTTTATAGTAATGATGCCATCTGTGCCCCCTGTATAGTAGTAATGCCTTCTGTGCCCCCTCTCTAATGGGAGAAAAAGAAAGAACAAAGGTCATAAAACATCAATCTTTATTAATAATTGTGGCCAACCCCAACCTGACCCAACACAAATGTCTTCAGTGTCTATATGTTGTAATGTCCTTTGATGTTTTAGATTTATGTTTAGGTTGAGCATGGACAAAAGGTTTCCCTGGAGTTGGTACAGGATTGATGTGATGTCAGCTCAGGTATGTAGGTGGATGTCCACCTTGGTGTCAAGGTAGACGGCCCTGTCTTTATTTTGTTCCATCTGGGATCAACATTTGTCCAAAGACTTCTTGATCCAGAAGGTAGACCTTCAAGGTCATCTGTGATCCATTAGAGCTACCACCCAGTCATTTAGACTGGTATTGACTGGGAGAAACATAAGGCAGTGCAGTGCCAAGGTAAGTGGTCAGGTAGGCCTTGTCCTCATCCAAAGTGTCGCTTGCATCCATTTGGGTAGGTCTTCTTGCTGGATGGATGATCCTTGTTTTTGAAGTCTAGGTGGAAAGACTTCAAGGGTTTCTGTGATCCGCTAGAACCACCATCCAGGAGTGAAGACTGGTGTCTATAGGGAGACATACTGTATGAGACAGCATGGTCGATGTCAAGGTAGATGTTCGGGCAGCCCTGACATCCTTCTGTTCATTTAGTATCTTCCTCAGGGTTCAACCATTCTCATCCTAGGGTAAAAACCAAAAGACATGAAATAATTTAGCTAAATTTAACAAATATTCACCAGATTCATGAAATACAGAATAATGAAGAGTAGGAAGAATGGACATTTAAGGCGAACACTTACTTGAGGATGATGCGGTGTTCTGGATCCATCTGTCTGAAAATTAACCTCCCGGGGTACTGGTTTCTTATTAAGGCCCACACTGGTTTCTTTCCTCTCTCTTGACGTACAGTCCACATCCTCTTCTTTTTCTCAGGTGGTCTGAAGTCCGAAAAGCAGAGAATTAATATTAAGGATTTGGCTTTATCTAGAGACAAGCTTTCATACACTTACATTTCCTACACAGGCAACTTTCCTAAGGATTATAGAACAAAATGAACCGGCCAAGACTTTATCTGTCCAAGCAGTGTGCCAGTGCTATCATGAGGCGAATGTTCTAGATAGGTACTGTAAGCTTACTTGACTACTATGTGTTGTGCTTGTCCGAGGACAAGCTTTCCACTTGGGTCCCGTGTTATAGTCCAATCGCGGACGTCCTCCTCTATGGCCTCTAATGGCCTCTTCTTTCCTCTTGGATTGGCTAAAAAGTAGGACATATATAACAAAATTTGATACTGTCCTCTTATCCTTAGGTTTCCATTTGCCTATTCAGTGGACACCAAGACTGGTTCCTACCTGCAGTGATGTTCTCAGCCTCCTCAGGAAAGTATAGGTTGTACCTCTCACCCATGAGTAAGAAGTAATATTAAATCGCAAGAAAAAAAATAATCGGTAAAATAGCAGGTAGGTTCCCAGAACTGTATCAGTCGCTTTCTATCCCACTACTGGACTCGTCACATTCCATCACATTAAAAGTTCCGTTGCTATAGAGACATAGTAGCAACCGCCATTATGACGTCACAGAGCCCGAGATCTGGTGATATCGTCACGTACTGGACACCCCTTGTCCCCACATCACTATGGGGACCTTTTATGTGGTTACACTTGGGCTTTTGTCACCTTTCATGTGTTTCCCTATTCCAGACCATTTATCCCAATACACCATATATGTCTATCACTTCCCATGATTATAAAATCACAGGAAACTGCATTTATTGCAAATCTGAACCACCTACAGACCATATTCACGGCTGCCTCACTCAGGTCCCCCGCCGTCAACATCCGCTGCAGCCAATTTATGGCCTCAGTGGCAGTGGAGTGCCTAAGGTGTTTGGCACCCGAGGTGGGCCCTTTCTCTGCCCCCCCTCCCAATACTTAAAAAAATGGTGCCACCTTACAGTAGCATTGCCCTCATTGTACAACCTTCACAGTAGTTATATCCAGATATGTGCCCCCTAAAAAATATCCACATTGTGCCCCCTCACCATAGTTATACCCATATCAGCCCACTCAAGAGATGTTATGCCCACACTGTGCCCCCTCACAGTATTTATACCCTCACTGTACAACCTTCACAGTAGCTATGCCCACATTGTGCCCCCCTCAAAGTACCTATCCCTTCATTGTGCCCCCTTCACATTAGTTATGCCCTCTCTGTGCCCCTTTCACAGTAGTTATACCCTTTCTGTGCCCCTTTCACAGTAGCAATGCCCTATTTGTGCCCCTTTCACAGTGGTAATGCACTCTGTGCTCCCTTCACAGTAGTGATGCCCATTGTGCCCCCTTCATAGTAGTAATGCCCACTGTGCCCCCTTCACATTAGTAATGCCCACTCTATGCCCCCATAACAGTTATTCCCCCTCACAGTAGTTATGCCCTGTCTGTGCCCTCTTCACAGTAGTAATAATGCCCTCTGTCTCCCCTTTATAGTAATAAATCCTTCAGTAGTTATATCCAGATATGTGCCCCCTAAAAAATATCCACATTGTGCCCCCTCACCATAGTTATACCCATATCAGCCCACTCACCAGAGTGTGCCCCTTTCACAGTGGTAATGCACTCTGTGCCCCCTTCACAGTAGTGATGCCCATTGTGCCCCCTTCATAGTAGTAATGCCCACTGTGCCCCCTCCACATTAGTAATGCCCACTCTATGCCCCCATAACAGTTATTCCCCCTCACAGTAGTTATGCCCTGTCTGTGCCCTCTTCACATTAGTAATAATGCCCTCTGTCTCCCCTTTATAGTAATAAAGCCTTCTGTGTCTCTTTTATAGTAGTAAAGCCCTCTGTGCCCCCTTTACAGCAGTAATGCCCATTGTGCCCCCTTTTCAGTAGTAATATTGCCCTCTGTGCCACCATTATATTAGTAAAGCCTTCTGTCCCCCTTTATAGTAGTAATGCACTTGGTGCCCCCTTTATAGTAGTAATGCCCTTTGTGCCCCCTTTATAGTAGTAAAGCCCTTTGTGCTCCTTTGTAGTAGTAATGCCCAATGTGCCCCCCTCATAGTAGTAATGCCCATTGCGCACCCTTCTTAGTAGTAATGTCCTCTGTGCCCCCTTTATAGTAATGATGCCATCTGTGCCCCCTGTATAGTAGTAATGCCTTCTGTGCCCCCTCTCTAATGGGAGAAAAAGAAAGAACAAAGGTCATAAAACATCAATCTTTATTAATAATTGTGGCCAACCCCAACCTGACCCAACACAAATGTCTTCAGTGTCTATATGTTGTAATGTCCTGGGATGTTTTAGATTTATGTTTAGGTTGAGCATGGACAAAAGGTTTCCCTGGAGTTGGTACAGGATTGATGTGATGTCAGCTCAGGTATGTAGGTGGATGTCCACCTTGGTGTCAAGGTAGACGGCCCTGTCTTTATTTTGTTCCATCTGGGATCAACATTTGTCCAAAGACTTCTTGATCCAGAAGGTAGACCTTCAAGGTCATCTGTGATCCATTAGAGCTACCACCCAGTCATTTAGACTGGTATTGACTGGGAGAAACATAAGGCAGTGCAGTGCCAAGGTAAGTGGTCAGGTAGGCCTTGTCCTCATCCAAAGTGTCGCTTGCATCCATTTGGGTAGGTCTTCTTGCTGGATGGATGATCCTTGTTTTTGAAGTCTAGGTGGAAAGACTTCAAGGGTTTCTGTGATCCGCTAGAACCACCATCCAGGAGTGAAGACTGGTGTCTATAGGGAGACATACTGTATGAGACAGCATGGTCGATGTCAAGGTAGATGTTCGGGCAGCGCTGACATCCTTCTGTTCATTTAGTATCTTCCTCAGGGTTCAACCATTCTCATCCTAGGGTAAAAACCAAAAGACATGAAATAATTTAGCTAAATTTAACAAATATTCACCAGATTCATGAAATACAGAATAATGAAGAGTAGGAAGAATGGACATTTAAGGCGAACACTTACTTGAGGATGATGCGGTGTTCTGGATCCATCTGTCTGAAAATTAACCTCCCGGGGTACTGGTTTCTTATTAAGGCCCACACTGGTTTCTTTCCTCTCTCTTGACGTACAGTCCACATCCTCTTCTTTTTCTCAGGTGGTCTGAAGTCCGAAAAGCAGAGAATTAATATTAAGGATTTGGCTTTATCTAGAGACAAGCTTTCATACACTTACATTTCCTACACAGGCAACTTTCCTAAGGATTATAGAACAAAATGAACCGGCCAAGACTTTATCTGTCCAAGCAGTGTGCCAGTGCTATCATGAGGCGAATGTTCTAGATAGGTACTGTAAGCTTACTTGACTACTATGTGTTGTGCTTGTCCGAGGACAAGCTTTCCACTTGGGTCCCGTGTTATAGTCCAATCGC
The DNA here is from genome assembly GCF_905171765.1 of Bufo bufo. Classification (NCBI taxonomy): domain Eukaryota; kingdom Metazoa; phylum Chordata; class Amphibia; order Anura; family Bufonidae; genus Bufo; species Bufo bufo. The sequence continues at coordinate 340,966,359 of NC_053391.1, read as the reverse complement.
GGACGTCCTCCTCTATGGCCTCTAATGGCCTCTTCTTTCCTCTTGGATTGGCTAAAAAGTAGGACATATATAACAAAATTTGATACTGTCCTCTTATCCTTAGGTTTCCATTTGCCTATTCAGTGGACACCAAGACTGGTTCCTACCTGCAGTGATGTTCTCAGCCTCCTCAGGAAAGTATAGGTTGTACCTCTCACCCATGAGTAAGAAGTAATATTAAATCGCAAGAAAAAAAATAATCGGTAAAATAGCAGGTAGGTTCCCAGAACTGTATCAGTCGCTTTCTATCCCACTACTGGACTCGTCACATTCCATCACATTAAAAGTTCCGTTGCTATAGAGACATAGTAGCAACCGCCATTATGACGTCACAGAGCCCGAGATCTGGTGATATCGTCACGTACTGGACACCCCTTGTCCCCACATCACTATGGGGACCTTTTATGTGGTTACACTTGGGCTTTTGTCACCTTTCATGTGTTTCCCTATTCCAGACCATTTATCCCAATACACCATATATGTCTATCACTTCCCATGATTATAAAATCACAGGAAACTGCATTTATTGCAAATCTGAACCACCTACAGACCATATTCACGGCTGCCTCACTCAGGTCCCCCGCCGTCAACATCCGCTGCAGCCAATTTATGGCCTCAGTGGCAGTGGAGTGCCTAAGGTGTTTGGCACCCGAGGTGGGCCCTTTCTCTGCCCCCCCTCCCAATACTTAAAAAAATGGTGCCACCTTACAGTAGCATTGCCCTCATTGTACAACCTTCACAGTAGTTATATCCAGATATGTGCCCCCTAAAAAATATCCACATTGTGCCCCCTCACCATAGTTATACCCATATCAGCCCACTCAAGAGATGTTATGCCCACACTGTGCCCCCTCACAGTATTTATACCCTCACTGTATAACCTTCACAGTAGCTATGCCCACATTGTGCCCCCCTCAAAGTACCTATCCCTTCATTGTGCCCCCTTCACATTAGTTATGCCCTCTCTGTGCCCCTTTCACAGTAGTTATACCCTTTCTGTGCCCCTTTCACAGTAGCAATGCCCTATTTGTGCCCCTTTCACAGTGGTAATGCACTCTGTGCCCCCTTCACAGTAGTGATGCCCATTGTGCCCCCTTCATAGTAGTAATGCCCACTGTGCCCCCTCCACATTAGTAATGCCCACTCTATGCCCCCATAACAGTTATTCCCCCTCACAGTAGTTATGCCCTGTCTGTGCCCTCTTCACATTAGTAATAATGCCCTCTGTCTCCCCTTTATAGTAATAAAGCCTTCTGTGTCTCTTTTATAGTAGTAAAGCCCTCTGTGCCCCCTTTACAGCAGTAATGCCCCCTCTGTGCCCCCTTTTCAGTAGTAATATTGCCCTCTGTGCCACCATTATATTAGTAAAGCCTTCTGTCCCCCTTTATAGTAGTAATGCACTTGGTGCCCCCTTTATAGTAGTAATGCCCTTTGTGCCCCCTTTATAGTAGTAAAGCCCTTTGTGCTCCTTTGTAGTAGTAATGCCCAATGTGCCCCCCTCATAGTAGTAATGCCCATTGCGCACCCTTCTTAGTAGTAATGTCCTCTGTGCCCCCTTTATAGTAATGATGCCATCTGTGCCCCCTGTATAGTAGTACTGCCTTCTGTGCCCCCTCTCTAATGGGAGAAAAAGAAAGAACAAAGGTCATAAAACATCAATCTTTATTAATAATTGTGGCCAACCCCAACCTGACCCAACACAAATGTCTTCAGTGTCTATATGTTGTAATGTCCTTTGATGTTTTAGATTTATGTTTAGGTTGAGCATGGACAAAAGGTTTCCCTGGAGTTGGTACAGGATTGATGTGATGTCAGCTCAGGTATGTAGGTGGATGTCCACCTTGGTGTCAAGGTAGACGGCCCTGTCTTTATTTTGTTCCATCTGGGATCAACATTTGTCCAAAGACTTCTTGATCCAGAAGGTAGACCTTCAAGGTCATCTGTGATCCATTAGAGCTACCACCCAGTCATTTAGACTGGTATTGACTGGGAGAAACATAAGGCAGTGCAGTGCCAAGGTAAGTGGTCAGGTAGGCCTTGTCCTCATCCAAAGTGTCGCTTGCATCCATTTGGGTAGGTCTTCTTGCTGGATGGATGATCCTTGTTTTTGAAGTCTAGGTGGAAAGACTTCAAGGGTTTCTGTGATCCGCTAGAACCACCATCCAGGAGTGAAGACTGGTGTCTATAGGGAGACATACTGTATGAGACAGCATGGTCGATGTCAAGGTAGATGTTCGGGCAGCCCTGACATCCTTCTGTTCATTTAGTATCTTCCTCAGGGTTCAACCATTCTCATCCTAGGGTAAAAACCAAAAGACATGAAATAATTTAGCTAAATTTAACAAATATTCACCAGATTCATGAAATACAGAATAATGAAGAGTAGGAAGAATGGACATTTAAGGCGAACACTTACTTGAGGATGATGCGGTGTTCTGGATCCATCTGTCTGAAAATTAACCTCCCGGGGTACTGGTTTCTTATTAAGGCCCACACTGGTTTCTTTCCTCTCTCTTGACGTACAGTCCACATCCTCTTCTTTTTCTCAGGTGGTCTGAAGTCCGAAAAGCAGAGAATTAATATTAAGGATTTGGCTTTATCTAGAGACAAGCTTTCATACACTTACATTTCCTACACAGGCAACTTTCCTAAGGATTATAGAACAAAATGAACCGGCCAAGACTTTATCTGTCCAAGCAGTGTGCCAGTGCTATCATGAGGCGAATGTTCTAGATAGGTACTGTAAGCTTACTTGACTACTATGTGTTGTGCTTGTCCGAGGACAAGCTTTCCACTTGGGTCCCGTGTTATAGTCCAATCGCGGACGTCCTCCTCTATGGCCTCTAATGGCCTCTTCTTTCCTCTTGGATTGGCTAAAAAGTAGGACATATATAACAAAATTTGATACTGTCCTCTTATCCTTAGGTTTCCATTTGCCTATTCAGTGGACACCAAGACTGGTTCCTACCTGCAGTGATGTTCTCAGCCTCCTCAGGAAAGTATAGGTTGTACCTCTCACCCATGAGTAAGAAGTAATATTAAATCGCAAGAAAAAAAATAATCGGTAAAATAGCAGGTAGGTTCCCAGAACTGTATCAGTCGCTTTCTATCCCACTACTGGACTCGTCACATTCCATCACATTAAAAGTTCCGTTGCTATAGAGACATAGTAGCAACCGCCATTATGACGTCACAGAGCCCGAGATCTGGTGATATCGTCACGTACTGGACACCCCTTGTCCCCACATCACTATGGGGACCTTTTATGTGGTTACACTTGGGCTTTTGTCACCTTTCATGTGTTTCCCTATTCCAGACCATTTATCCCAATACACCATATATGTCTATCACTTCCCATGATTATAAAATCACAGGAAACTGCATTTATTGCAAATCTGAACCACCTACAGACCATATTCACGGCTGCCTCACTCAGGTCCCCCGCCGTCAACATCCGCTGCAGCCAATTTATGGCCTCAGTGGCAGTGGAGTGCCTAAGGTGTTTGGCACCCGAGGTGGGCCCTTTCTCTGCCCCCCCTCCCAATACTTAAAAAAATGGTGCCACCTTACAGTAGCATTGCCCTCATTGTACAACCTTCACAGTAGTTATATCCAGATATGTGCCCCCTAAAAAATATCCACATTGTGCCCCCTCACCATAGTTATACCCATATCAGCCCACTCAAGAGATGTTATGCCCACACTGTGCCCCCTCACAGTATTTATACCCTCACTGTATAACCTTCACAGTAGCTATGCCCACATTGTGCCCCCCTCAAAGTACCTATCCCTTCATTGTGCCCCCTTCACATTAGTTATGCCCTCTCTGTGCCCCTTTCACAGTAGTTATACCCTTTCTGTGCCCCTTTCACAGTAGCAATGCCCTATTTGTGCCCCTTTCACAGTGGTAATGCACTCTGTGCCCCCTTCACAGTAGTGATGCCCATTGTGCCCCCTTCATAGTAGTAATGCCCACTGTGCCCCCTCACATTAGTAATGCCCACTCTATGCCCCCATAACAGTTATTCCCCCTCACAGTAGTTATGCCCTGTCTGTGCCCTCTTCACAGTAGTAATAATGCCCTCTGTCTCCCCTTTATAGTAATAAAGCCTTCTGTGTCTCCTTTATAGTAGTAAAGCCCTCTGTGCCCCCTTTACAGCAGTAATGCCCCCTCTGTGCCCCCTTTTCAGTAGTAATATTGCCCTCTGTGCCACCATTATATTAGTAAAGCCTTCTGTCCCCCTTTATAGTAGTAATGCACTTGGTGCCCCCTTTATAGTAGTAATGCCCTTTGTGCCCCCTTTATAGTAGTAAAGCCCTTTGTGCTCCTTTGTAGTAGTAATGCCCAATGTGCCCCCCTCATAGTAGTAATGCCCATTGCGCACCCTTCTTAGTAGTAATGTCCTCTGTGCCCCCTTTATAGTAATGATGCCATCTGTGCCCCCTGTATAGTAGTAATGCCTTCTGTGCCCCCTCTCTAATGGGAGAAAAAGAAAGAACAAAGGTCATAAAACATCAATCTTTATTAATAATTGTGGCCAACCCCAACCTGACCCAACACAAATGTCTTCAGTGTCTATATGTTGTAATGTCCTGGGATGTTTTAGATTTATGTTTAGGTTGAGCATGGACAAAAGGTTTCCCTGGAGTTGGTACAGGATTGATGTGATGTCAGCTCAGGTATGTAGGTGGATGTCCACCTTGGTGTCAAGGTAGACGGCCCTGTCTTTATTTTGTTCCATCTGGGATCAACATTTGTCCAAAGACTTCTTGATCCAGAAGGTAGACCTTCAAGGTCATCTGTGATCCATTAGAGCTACCACCCAGTCATTTAGACTGGTATTGACTGGGAGAAACATAAGGCAGTGCAGTGCCAAGGTAAGTGGTCAGGTAGGCCTTGTCCTCATCCAAAGTGTCGCTTGCATCCATTTGGGTAGGTCTTCTTGCTGGATGGATGATCCTTGTTTTTGAAGTCTAGGTGGAAAGACTTCAAGGGTTTCTGTGATCCGCTAGAACCACCATCCAGGAGTGAAGACTGGTGTCTATAGGGAGACATACTGTATGAGACAGCATGGTCGATGTCAAGGTAGATGTTCGGGCAGCGCTGACATCCTTCTGTTCATTTAGTATCTTCCTCAGGGTTCAACCATTCTCATCCTAGGGTAAAAACCAAAAGACATGAAATAATTTAGCTAAATTTAACAAATATTCACCAGATTCATGAAATACAGAATAATGAAGAGTAGGAAGAATGGACATTTAAGGCGAACACTTACTTGAGGATGATGCGGTGTTCTGGATCCATCTGTCTGAAAATTATACTCCCGGGGTACTGGTTTCTTATTAAGGCCCACACTGGTTTCTTTCCTCTCTCTTGACGTACAGTCCACATCCTCTTCTTTTTCTCAGGTGGTCTGAAGTCCGAAAAGCAGAGAATTAATATTAAGGATTTGGCTTTATCTAGAGACAAGCTTTCATACACTTACATTTCCTACACAGGCAACTTTCCTAAGGATTATAGAACAAAATGAACCGGCCAAGACTTTATCTGTCCAAGCAGTGTGCCAGTGCTATCATGAGGCGAATGTTCTAGATAGGTACTGTAAGCTTACTTGACTACTATGTGTTGTGCTTGTCCGAGGACAAGCTTTCCACTTGGGTCCCGTGTTATAGTCCAATCGCGGACGTCCTCCTCTATGGCCTCTAATGGCCTCTTCTTTCCTCTTGGATTGGCTAAAAAGTAGGACATATATAACAAAATTTGATACTGTCCTCTTATCCTTAGGTTTCCATTTGCCTATTCAGTGGACACCAAGACTGGTTCCTACCTGCAGTGATGTTCTCAGCCTCCTCAGGAAAGTATAGGTTGTACCTCTCACCCATGAGTAAGAAGTAATATTAAATCGCAAGAAAAAAAATAATCGGTAAAATAGCAGGTAGGTTCCCAGAACTGTATCAGTCGCTTTCTATCCCACTACTGGACTCGTCACATTCCATCACATTAAAAGTTCCGTTGCTATAGAGACATAGTAGCAACCGCCATTATGACGTCACAGAGCCCGAGATCTGGTGATATCGTCACGTACTGGACACCCCTTGTCCCCACATCACTATGGGGACCTTTTATGTGGTTACACTTGGGCTTTTGTCACCTTTCATGTGTTTCCCTATTCCAGACCATTTATCCCAATACACCATATATGTCTATCACTTCCCATGATTATAAAATCACAGGAAACTGCATTTATTGCAAATCTGAACCACCTACAGACCATATTCACGGCTGCCTCACTCAGGTCCCCCGCCGTCAACATCCGCTGCAGCCAATTTATGGCCTCAGTGGCAGTGGAGTGCCTAAGGTGTTTGGCACCCGAGGTGGGCCCTTTCTCTGCCCCCCCTCCCAATACTTAAAAAAATGGTGCCACCTTACAGTAGCATTGCCCTCATTGTACAACCTTCACAGTAGTTATATCCAGATATGTGCCCCCTAAAAAATATCCACATTGTGCCCCCTCACCATAGTTATACCCATATCAGCCCACTCAAGAGATGTTATGCCCACACTGTGCCCCCTCACAGTATTTATACCCTCACTGTATACCCTTCACAGTAGCTATGCCCACATTGTGCCCCCCTCAAAGTACCTATCCCTTCATTGTGCCCCCTTCACATTAGTTATGCCCTCTCTGTGCCCCTTTCACAGTAGTTATACCCTTTCTGTGCCCCTTTCACAGTAGCAATGCCCTATTTGTGCCCCTTTCACAGTGGTAATGCACTCTGTGCCCCCTTCACAGTAGTGATGCCCATTGTGCCCCCTTCATAGTAGTAATGCCCACTGTGCCCCCTCACATTAGTAATGCCCACTCTATGCCCCCATAACAGTTACTCCCCCTCACAGTAGTTATGCCCTGTCTGTGCCCTCTTCACAGTAGTAATAATGCCCTCTGTCTCCCCTTTATAGTAATAAAGCCTTCTGTGTCTCCTTTATAGTAGTAAAGCCCTCTGTGCCCCCTTTACAGCAGTAATGCCCCCTCTGTGCCCCCTTTTCAGTAGTAATATTGCCCTCTGTGCCACCATTATATTAGTAAAGCCTTCTGTCCCCCTTTATAGTAGTAATGCACTTGGTGCCCCCTTTATAGTAGTAATGCCCTTTGTGCCCCCTTTATAGTAGTAAAGCCCTTTGTGCTCCTTTGTAGTAGTAATGCCCAATGTGCCCCCCTCATAGTAGTAATGCCCATTGCGCACCCTTCTTAGTAGTAATGTCCTCTGTGCCCCCTTTATAGTAATGATGCCATCTGTGCCCCCTGTATAGTAGTAATGCCTTCTGTGCCCCCTCTCTAATGGGAGAAAAAGAAAGAACAAAGGTCATAAAACATCAATCTTTATTAATAATTGTGGCCAACCCCAACCTGACCCAACACAAATGTCTTCAGTGTCTATATGTTGTAATGTCCTGGGATGTTTTAGATTTATGTTTAGGTTGAGCATGGACAAAAGGTTTCCCTGGAGTTGGTACAGGATTGATGTGATGTCAGCTCAGGTATGTAGGTGGATGTCCACCTTGGTGTCAAGGTAGACGGCCCTGTCTTTATTTTGTTCCATCTGGGATCAACATTTGTCCAAAGACTTCTTGATCCAGAAGGTAGACCTTCAAGGTCATCTGTGATCCATTAGAGCTACCACCCAGTCATTTAGACTGGTATTGACTGGGAGAAACATAAGGCAGTGCAGTGCCAAGGTAAGTGGTCAGGTAGGCCTTGTCCTCATCCAAAGTGTCGCTTGCATCCATTTGGGTAGGTCTTCTTGCTGGATGGATGATCCTTGTTTTTGAAGTCTAGGTGGAAAGACTTCAAGGGTTTCTGTGATCCGCTAGAACCACCATCCAGGAGTGAAGACTGGTGTCTATAGGGAGACATACTGTATGAGACAGCATGGTCGATGTCAAGGTAGATGTTCGGGCAGCGCTGACATCCTTCTGTTCATTTAGTATCTTCCTCAGGGTTCAACCATTCTCATCCTAGGGTAAAAACCAAAAGACATGAAATAATTTAGCTAAATTTAACAAATATTCACCAGATTCATGAAATACAGAATAATGAAGAGTAGGAAGAATGGACATTTAAGGCGAACACTTACTTGAGGATGATGCGGTGTTCTGGATCCATCTGTCTGAAAATTAACCTCCCGGGGTACTGGTTTCTTATTAAGGCCCACACTGGTTTCTTTCCTCTCTCTTGACGTACAGTCCACATCCTCTTCTTTTTCTCAGGTGGTCTGAAGTCCGAAAAGCAGAGAATTAATATTAAGGATTTGGCTTTATCTAGAGACAAGCTTTCATACACTTACATTTCCTACACAGGCAACTTTCCTAAGGATTATAGAACAAAATGAACCGGCCAAGACTTTATCTGTCCAAGCAGTGTGCCAGTGCTATCATGAGGCGAATGTTCTAGATAGGTACTGTAAGCTTACTTGACTACTATGTGTTGTGCTTGTCCGAGGACAAGCTTTCCACTTGGGTCCCGTGTTATAGTCCAATCGCGGACGTCCTCCTCTATGGCCTCTAATGGCCTCTTCTTTCCTCTTGGATTGGCTAAAAAGTAGGACATATATAACAAAATTTGATACTGTCCTCTTATCCTTAGGTTTCCATTTGCCTATTCAGTGGACACCAAGACTGGTTCCTACCTGCAGTGATGTTCTCAGCCTCCTCAGGAAAGTATAGGTTGTACCTCTCACCCATGAGTAAGAAGTAATATTAAATCGCAAGAAAAAAAATAATCGGTAAAATAGCAGGTAGGTTCCCAGAACTGTATCAGTCGCTTTCTATCCCACTACTGGACTCGTCACATTCCATCACATTAAAAGTTCCGTTGCTATAGAGACATAGTAGCAACCGCCATTATGACGTCACAGAGCCCGAGATCTGGTGATATCGTCACGTACTGGACACCCCTTGTCCCCACATCACTATGGGGACCTTTTATGTGGTTACACTTGGGCTTTTGTCACCTTTCATGTGTTTCCCTATTCCAGACCATTTATCCCAATACACCATATATGTCTATCACTTCCCATGATTATAAAATCACAGGAAACTGCATTTATTGCAAATCTGAACCACCTACAGACCATATTCACGGCTGCCTCACTCAGGTCCCCCGCCGTCAACATCCGCTGCAGCCAATTTATGGCCTCAGTGGCAGTGGAGTGCCTAAGGTGTTTGGCACCCGAGGTGGGCCCTTTCTCTGCCCCCCCTCCCAATACTTAAAAAAATGGTGCCACCTTACAGTAGCATTGCCCTCATTGTACAACCTTCACAGTAGTTATATCCAGATATGTGCCCCCTAAAAAATATCCACATTGTGCCCCCTCACCATAGTTATACCCATATCAGCCCACTCAAGAGATGTTATGCCCACACTGTGCCCCCTCACAGTATTTATACCCTCACTGTATAACCTTCACAGTAGCTATGCCCACATTGTGCCCCCCTCAAAGTACCTATCCCTTCATTGTGCCCCCTTCACATTAGTTATGCCCTCTCTGTGCCCCTTTCACAGTAGTTATACCCTTTCTGTGCCCCTTTCACAGTAGCAATGCCCTATTTGTGCCCCTTTCACAGTGGTAATGCACTCTGTGCCCCCTTCACAGTAGTGATGCCCATTGTGCCCCCTTCATAGTAGTAATGCCCACTGTGCCCCCTTCACATTAGTAATGCCCACTCTATGCCCCCATAACAGTTATTCCCCCTCACAGTAGTTATGCCCTGTCTGTGCCCTCTTCACAGTAGTAATAATGCCCTCTGTCTCCCCTTTATAGTAATAAAGCCTTCTGTGTCTCCTTTATAGTAGTAAAGCCCTCTGTGCCCCCTTTACAGCAGTAATGCCCCCTCTGTGCCCCCTTTTCAGTAGTAATATTGCCCTCTGTGCCACCATTATATTAGTAAAGCCTTCTGTCCCCCTTTATAGTAGTAATGCACTTGGTGCCCCCTTTATAGTAGTAATGCCCTTTGTGCCCCCTTTATAGTAGTAAAGCCCTTTGTGCTCCTTTGTAGTAGTAATGCCCAATGTGCCCCCCTCATAGTAGTAATGCCCATTGCGCACCCTTCTTAGTAGTAATGTCCTCTGTGCCCCCTTTATAGTAATGATGCCATCTGTGCCCCCTGTATAGTAGTAATGCCTTCTGTGCCCCCTCTCTAATGGGAGAAAAAGAAAGAACAAAGGTCATAAAACATCAATCTTTATTAATAATTGTGGCCAACCCCAACCTGACCCAACACAAATGTCTTCAGTGTCTATATGTTGTAATGTCCTTTGATGTTTTAGATTTATGTTTAGGTTGAGCATGGACAAAAGGTTTCCCTGGAGTTGGTACAGGATTGATGTGATGTCAGCTCAGGTATGTAGGTGGATGTCCACCTTGGTGTCAAGGTAGACGGCCCTGTCTTTATTTTGTTCCATCTGGGATCAACATTTGTCCAAAGACTTCTTGATCCAGAAGGTAGACCTTCAAGGTCATCTGTGATCCATTAGAGCTACCACCCAGTCATTTAGACTGGTATTGACTGGGAGAAACATAAGGCAGTGCAGTGCCAAGGTAAGTGGTCAGGTAGGCCTTGTCCTCATCCAAAGTGTCGCTTGCATCCATTTGGGTAGGTCTTCTTGCTGGATGGATGATCCTTGTTTTTGAAGTCTAGGTGGAAAGACTTCAAGGGTTTCTGTGATCCGCTAGAACCACCATCCAGGAGTGAAGACTGGTGTCTATAGGGAGACATACTGTATGAGACAGCATGGTCGATGTCAAGGTAGATGTTCGGGCAGCGCTGACATCCTTCTGTTCATTTAGTATCTTCCTCAGGGTTCAACCATTCTCATCCTAGGGTAAAAACCAAAAGACATGAAATAATTTAGCTAAATTTAACAAATATTCACCAGATTCATGAAATACAGAATAATGAAGAGTAGGAAGAATGGACATTTAAGGCGAACACTTACTTGAGGATGATGCGGTGTTCTGGATCCATCTGTCTGAAAATTAACCTCCCGGGGTACTGGTTTCTTATTAAGGCCCACACTGGTTTCTTTCCTCTCTCTTGACGTACAGTCCACATCCTCTTCTTTTTCTCAGGTGGTCTGAAGTCCGAAAAGCAGAGAATTAATATTAAGGATTTGGCTTTATCTAGAGACAAGCTTTCATACACTTACATTTCCTACACAGGCAACTTTCCTAAGGATTATAGAACAAAATGAACCGGCCAAGACTTTATCTGTCCAAGCAGTGTGCCAGTGCTATCATGAGGCGAATGTTCTAGATAGGTACTGTAAGCTTACTTGACTACTATGTGTTGTGCTTGTCCGAGGACAAGCTTTCCACTTGGGTCCCGTGTTATAGTCCAATCGCGGACGTCCTCCTCTATGGCCTCTAATGGCCTCTTCTTTCCTCTTGGATTGGCTAAAAAGTAGGACATATATAACAAAATTTGATACTGTCCTCTTATCCTTAGGTTTCCATTTGCCTATTCAGTGGACACCAAGACTGGTTCCTACCTGCAGTGATGTTCTCAGCCTCCTCAGGAAAGTATAGGTTGTACCTCTCACCCATGAGTAAGAAGTAATATTAAATCGCAAGAAAAAAAATAATCGGTAAAATAGCAGGTAGGTTCCCAGAACTGTATCAGTCGCTTTCTATCCCACTACTGGACTCGTCACATTCCATCACATTAAAAGTTCCGTTGCTATAGAGACATAGTAGCAACCGCCATTATGACGTCACAGAGCCCGAGATCTGGTGATATCGTCACGTACTGGACACCCCTTGTCCCCACATCACTATGGGGACCTTTTATGTGGTTACACTTGGGCTTTTGTCACCTTTCATGTGTTTCCCTATTCCAGACCATTTATCCCAATACACCATATATGTCTATCACTTCCCATGATTATAAAATCACAGGAAACTGCATTTATTGCAAATCTGAACCACCTACAGACCATATTCACGGCTGCCTCACTCAGGTCCCCCGCCGTCAACATCCGCTGCAGCCAATTTATGGCCTCAGTGGCAGTGGAGTGCCTAAGGTGTTTGGCACCCGAGGTGGGCCCTTTCTCTGCCCCCCCTCCCAATACTTAAAAAAATGGTGCCACCTTACAGTAGCATTGCCCTCATTGTACAACCTTCACAGTAGTTATATCCAGATATGTGCCCCCTAAAAAATATCCACATTGTGCCCCCTCACCATAGTTATACCCATATCAGCCCACTCAAGAGATGTTATGCCCACACTGTGCCCCCTCACAGTATTTATACCCTCACTGTATAACCTTCACAGTAGCTATGCCCACATTGTGCCCCCCTCAAAGTACCTATCCCTTCATTGTGCCCCCTTCACATTAGTTATGCCCTCTCTGTGCCCCTTTCACAGTAGTTATACCCTTTCTGTGCCCCTTTCACAGTAGCAATGCCCTATTTGTGCCCCTTTCACAGTGGTAATGCACTCTGTGCCCCCTTCACAGTAGTGATGCCCATTGTGCCCCCTTCATAGTAGTAATGCCCACTGTGCCCCCTCCACATTAGTAATGCCCACTCTATGCCCCCATAACAGTTATTCCCCCTCACAGTAGTTATGCCCTGTCTGTGCCCTCTTCACAGTAGTAATAATGCCCTCTGTCTCCCCTTTATAGTAATAAAGCCTTCTGTGTCTCTTTTATAGTAGTAAAGCCCTCTGTGCCCCCTTTACAGCGGTAATGCCCCCTCTGTGCCCCCTTTTCAGTAGTAATATTGCCCTCTGTGCCACCATTATATTAGTAAAGCCTTCTGTCCCCCTTTATAGTAGTAATGCACTTGGTGCCCCCTTTATAGTAGTAATGCCCTTTGTGCCCCCTTTATAGTAGTAAAGCCCTTTGTGCTCCTTTGTAGTAGTAATGCCCAATGTGCCCCCCTCATAGTAGTAATGCCCATTGCGCACCCTTCTTAGTAGTAATGTCCTCTGTGCCCCCTTTATAGTAATGATGCCATCTGTGCCCCCTGTATAGTAGTAATGCCTTCTGTGCCCCCTCTCTAATGGGAGAAAAAGAAAGAACAAAGGTCATAAAACATCAATCTTTATTAATAATTGTGGCCAACCCCAACCTGACCCAACACAAATGTCTTCAGTGTCTATATGTTGTAATGTCCTGGGATGTTTTAGATTTATGTTTAGGTTGAGCATGGACAAAAGGTTTCCCTGGAGTTGGTACAGGATTGATGTGATGTCAGCTCAGGTATGTAGGTGGATGTCCACCTTGGTGTCAAGGTAGACGGCCCTGTCTTTATTTTGTTCCATCTGGGATCAACATTTGTCCAAAGACTTCTTGATCCAGATGGTAGACCTTCAAGGTCATCTGTGATCCATTAGAGCTACCACCCAGTCATTTAGACTGGTATTGACTGGGAGAAACATAAGGCAGTGCAGTGCCAAGGTAAGTGGTCAGGTAGGCCTTGTCCTCATCCAAAGTGTCGCTTGCATCCATTTGGGTAGGTCTTCTTGATGGATGGATGATCCTTGTTTTTGAAGTCTAGGTGGAAAGACTTCAAGGGTTTCTGTGATCCGCTAGAACCACCATCCAGGAGTGAAGACTGGTGTCTATAGGGAGACATACTGTATGAGACAGCATGGTCGATGTCAAGGTAGATGTTCGGGCAGCCCTGACATCCTTCTGTTCATTTAGTATCTTCCTCAGGGTTCAACCATTCTCATCCTAGGGTAAAAACCAAAAGACATGAAATAATTTAGCTAAATTTAACAAATATTCACCAGATTCATGAAATACAGAATAATGAAGAGTAGGAAGAATGGACATTTAAGGCGAACACTTACTTGAGGATGATGCGGTGTTCTGGATCCATCTGTCTGAAAATTAACCTCCCGGGGTACTGGTTTCTTATTAAGGCCCACACTGGTTTCTTTCCTCTCTCTTGACGTACAGTCCACATCCTCTTCTTTTTCTCAGGTGGTCTGAAGTCCGAAAAGCAGAGAATTAATATTAAGGATTTGGCTTTATCTAGAGACAAGCTTTCATACACTTACATTTCCTACACAGGCAACTTTCCTAAGGATTATAGAACAAAATGAACCGGCCAAGACTTTATCTGTCCAAGCAGTGTGCCAGTGCTATCATGAGGCGAATGTTCTAGATAGGTACTGTAAGCTTACTTGACTACTATGTGTTGTGCTTGTCCGAGGACAAGCTTTCCACTTGGGTCCCGTGTTATAGTCCAATCGCGGACGTCCTCCTCTATGGCCTCTAATGGCCTCTTCTTTCCTCTTGGATTGGCTAAAAAGTAGGACATATATAACAAAATTTGATACTGTCCTCTTATCCTTAGGTTTCCATTTGCCTATTCAGTGGACACCAAGACTGGTTCCTACCTGCAGTAATGTTCTCAGCCTCCTCAGGAAAGTATAGGTTGTACCTCTCACCCATGAGTAAGAAGTAATATTAAATCGCAAGAAAAAAAACAATCGGTAAAATAGCAGGTACAGTAGGTGTTTGTGAGATTGTGCTTTTAGCACGACAGCGTCGCGCTGATACTCGGCAACATGGTGCCGAGATCTCGCACTCACTGGAATAGTGACAGCACATCCCAGCAAGCGCGTCATAGAAGCGACGGGAGATCCGACTTGGATTCCCGCCAATTCTACACGTGTGCGGCGTTTGTTATGAATCCTGAGGGGGAAGTCCCCGCCGTATTTTAAATAAAAATCCGGCCTGGGTCCCCCCCTCAGGAGCATACCGGGCCTTAGGTCTGTTATGGGTTGTAAGGAGAGCCCCCCCTACGCCGAAAAAAACGGCGTAGGGGGTCCCCCTACAATCCATACCAGACCCGTATCCAAAGCACGCTACCCGGCCAGCCAGGAAGGGAGTGGGGACGAGCGAGCGCCCCCCCCCCCCCTCCTGAGCCGTACCAGGCTGCATGCCCTCAACATGGGGGGTTGGGTGCTCTGGGGCAGGGGGCGCACTGCGGCCCCCCCACCTCAGAGCACCCTGTCCCCATGTTGATGAGGACAGGGCCCCTTCCCGACAACCCTGGCCGTTGGTTGTCGGGGTATGCGGGCGGGAGGCTTATCGGAATCTGGGAGCCCCCTTTAATAAGGGGGCCCCCAGATACCGGCCCCCCACCCTAAGTGAATGAGTATGGGGTACATCGTACCCCTACCCATTCACCTGCAAGAAAAGTGGTAAAAACACAAATAAACCACACAGTGTATTAAAATATTTTATTTTTCTGCTCCGGAGGCCGCCCCCTGTCTTCTTTATTAGCTCTTTTACCAGGGGGGGCTCTTCTTCTTCCGCTATCCCGACGGGTCTTCTCCGCTATCCGGGGGGTCTTCTCAACTCTCCGGGGTTCTCCTTCTGTCTTCTCCGCTATCCGGGGGGGTCTTCTCAACTCTCCGGGGTCTTCTCCGCTATCCGGGGGGTCTTCTCAACTCTCCGGGGTTCTCCTTCTGTCTTCTCCGCTATCCGGGGGGGTCTTCTCAACTCTCCGGGGTTCTCCTTCTGTCTTCTCCTTCTGTCTTGTTGACTCGGCGCACCCCGGTTCTTCGTCTCGCGAGACGTCTCGCGAGACGAAGAACCGGGGTGCGCCGAGTCTCGCGAGACGAAGAACCGGGGTGCGCCGAGTCAACAAGACAGAAGGAGAAGACAGAAGGAGAACCCCGGAGAGTTGAGAAGACCCCCCCGGATAGCAGAGAAGACAGAAGGAGAACCCCGGAGAGTTGAGAAGACCCCCCGGATAGCGGAGAAGACCCGTCGGGATAGCGGAAGAAGAAGAGCCCCCCCTGGTAAAAGAGCTAATAAAGAAGACAGGGGGGCGGCCTCCGGAGCAGAAAAATAAAATATTTTAATACACTGTGTGGTTTATTTGTGTTTTTACCACTTTTCTTGCAGGTGAATGGGTAGGGGTACGATGTACCCCATACTCATTCACTTAGGGTGGGGGGCCGGTATCTGGGGGCCCCCTTATTAAAGGGGGCTCCCAGATTCCGATAAGCCTCCCGCCCGCATACCCCGACAACCAACGGCCAGGGTTGTCGGGAAGGGGCCCTGTCCTCATCAACATGGGGACAGGGTGCTCTGAGGTGGGGGGGCCGCAGTGCGCCCCCTGCCCCAGAGCACCCAACCCCCCCATGTTGAGGGCATGCAGCCTGGTACGGCTCAGGAGGGGGGGGGGGGGGGGCGCTCGCTCGTCCCCACTCCCTTCCTGGCTGGCCGGGTAGCGTGCTTTGGATACGGGTCTGGTATGGATTGTAGGGGGACCCCCTACGCCGTTTTTTTCGGCGTAGGGGGGGCTCTCCTTACAACCCATAACAGACCTAAGGGCCCGGTATGCTCCTGAGGGGGGGACCCAGGCCGGATTTTTATTTAAAATCCGGCGGGGACTTCCCCCTCAGGATTCATAACAAACGCCGCACACGTGTAGAATTGGCGGGAATCCAAGTCGGATCTCCCGTCGCTTCTATGACGGCTCTGTCTCCATCGCGGCAAGCTAGCTCGGCGCTGGCTCCCGCGATGGGGCTCGTAGGTGCTCAATCTCGCCGAGAAAGAGAGCGAGATTGACACAAAATCGGGTTCACCTACTGTAGGTTCCCAGAACTGTATCAGTCGCTTTCTATCCCACTACTGGACTCGTCACATTCCATCACATTAAAAGTTCCGTTGCTATAGAGACATAGTAGCAACCGCCATTATGACGTCACAGAGCCCGAGATCTGGTGATATCGTCACGTACTGGACACCCCTTGTCCCCACATCACTATGGGGACCTTTTATGTGGTTACACTTGGGCTTTTGTCACCTTTCATGTGTTTCCCTATTCCAGACCATTTATCCCATTACACCATATATGTCTATCACTTCCCATGATTATAAAATCACAGGAAACTGCATTTATTGCAAATCTGAATCACCTACAGACCATATTCACGGCTGCCTCACTCAGGTCCCCCACCGTCAACATCCGCTGCAGCCAATTTATGGCCGCAGTGGAGTGCCTAAGGTGTTTGGCACCCGAGGTGGGCCCTTTCTCTGCCCCCCCTCCCAATACTTAAAAAAATGGTGCCACCTTACAGTAGCATTGCCCTCATTGTACAACCTTCACAGTAGTTATATCCAAATATGTGCCCCCTAAAAATATCCACATTGTGCCCCCTCACCATAGTTATACCCATATCAGCCCACTCACCAGAGTTATGCCCACACTGTGCCCCCTCACAGTATTTATACCCTCACTGTACAACCTTCACAGTAGCTATGCCCACATTGTGCCCCCCTCAAAGTACCTATCCCTTCATTGTGCCCCCTTCACATTAGTTATGCCCTCTCTGTGCCCCTTTCACAGTAGTTATACCCTTTCTGTGCCCCTTTCACAGTAGCAATGCCCTATTTGTGCCCCTTTCACAGTGGTAATGCACTCTGTGCCCCCTTCACAGTAGTAATGCCCATTGTGCCCCCTTCATAGTAGTAATGCCCACTGTGCCCCTTCACATTAGTAATGCCCACTCTATGCCCCCATAACAGTTATTCCCCCTCACAGTAGTTATGCCCTGTCTGTGCCCTCTTCACAGTAGTAATAATGCCCTCTGTCTCCCCTTTATAGTAATAAAGCCTTCTGTGTCTCCTTTATAGTAGTAAAGCCCTCTGTGCCCCCTTTACAGCAGTAATGCCCCCTCTGTGCCCCCTTTTCAGTAGTAATATTGCCCTCTGTGCCACCATTATATTAGTAAAGCCTTCTGTCCCCCTTTATAGTAGTAATGCACTTGGTGCCCCCTTTATAGTAGTAATGCCCTTTGTGCCCCCTTTATAGTAGTAAAGCCCTTTGTGCTCCTTTGTAGTAGTAATGCCCAATGTGCCCCCCTCATAGTAGTAATGCCCATTGCGCACCCTTCTTAGTAGTAATGTCCTCTGTGCCCCCTTTATAGTAATGATGCCATCTGTGCCCCCTGTATAGTAGTAATGCCTTCTGTGCCCCCTCTCTAATGGGAGAAAAAGAAAGAACAAAGGTCATAAAACATCAATCTTTATTAATAATTGTGGCCAACCCCAACCTGACCCAACACAAATGTCTTCAGTGTCTATATGTTGTAATGTCCTGGGATGTTTTAGATTTATGTTTAGGTTGAGCATGGACAAAAGGTTTCCCTGGAGTTGGTACAGGATTGATGTGATGTCAGCTCAGGTATGTAGGTGGATGTCCACCTTGGTGTCAAGGTAGACGGCCCTGTCTTTATTTTGTTCCATCTGGGATCAACATTTGTCCAAAGACTTCTTGATCCAGAAGGTAGACCTTCAAGGTCATCTGTGATCCATTAGAGCTACCACCCAGTCATTTAGACTGGTATTGACTGGGAGAAACATAAGGCAGTGCAGTGCCAAGGTAAGTGGTCAGGTAGGCCTTGTCCTCATCCAAAGTGTCGCTTGCATCCATTTGGGTAGGTCTTCTTGCTGGATGGATGATCCTTGTTTTTGAAGTCTAGGTGGAAAGACTTCAAGGGTTTCTGTGATCCGCTAGAACCACCATCCAGGAGTGAAGACTGGTGTCTATAGGGAGACATACTGTATGAGACAGCATGGTCGATGTCAAGGTAGATGTTCGGGCAGCCCTGACATCCTTCTGTTCATTTAGTATCTTCCTCAGGGTTCAACCATTCTCATCCTAGGGTAAAAACCAAAAGACATGAAATAATTTAGCTAAATTTAACAAATATTCACCAGATTCATGAAATACAGAATAATGAAGAGTAGGAAGAATGGACATTTAAGGCGAACACTTACTTGAGGATGATGCGGTGTTCTGGATCCATCTGTCTGAAAATTAACCTCCCGGGGTACTGGTTTCTTATTAAGGCCCACACTGGTTTCTTTCCTCTCTCTTGACGTACAGTCCACATCCTCTTCTTTTTCTCAGGTGGTCTGAAGTCCGAAAAGCAGAGAATTAATATTAAGGATTTGGCTTTATCTAGAGACAAGCTTTCATACACTTACATTTCCTACACAGGCAACTTTCCTAAGGATTATAGAACAAAATGAACCGGCCAAGACTTTATCTGTCCAAGCAGTGTGCCAGTGCTATCATGAGGCGAATGTTCTAGATAGGTACTGTAAGCTTACTTGACTACTATGTGTTGTGCTTGTCCGAGGACAAGCTTTCCACTTGGGTCCCGTGTTATAGTCCAATCGCGGACGTCCTCCTCTATGGCCTCTAATGGCCTCTTCTTTCCTCTTGGATTGGCTAAAAAGTAGGACATATATAACAAAATTTGATACTGTCCTCTTATCCTTAGGTTTCCATTTGCCTATTCAGTGGACACCAAGACTGGTTCCTACCTGCAGTGATGTTCTCAGCCTCCTCAGGAAAGTATAGGTTGTACCTCTCACCCATGAGTAAGAAGTAATATTAAATCGCAAGAAAAAAAATAATCGGTAAAATAGCAGGTAGGTTCCCAGAACTGTATCAGTCGCTTTCTATCCCACTACTGGACTCGTCACATTCCATCACATTAAAAGTTCCGTTGCTATAGAGACATAGTAGCAACCGCCATTATGACGTCACAGAGCCCGAGATCTGGTGATATCGTCACGTACTGGACACCCCTTGTCCCCACATCACTATGGGGACCTTTTATGTGGTTACACTTGGGCTTTTGTCACCTTTCATGTGTTTCCCTATTCCAGACCATTTATCCCAATACACCATATATGTCTATCACTTCCCATGATTATAAAATCACAGGAAACTGCATTTATTGCAAATCTGAACCACCTACAGACCATATTCACGGCTGCCTCACTCAGGTCCCCCGCCGTCAACATCCGCTGCAGCCAATTTATGGCCTCAGTGGCAGTGGAGTGCCTAAGGTGTTTGGCACCCGAGGTGGGCCCTTTCTCTGCCCCCCCTCCCAATACTTAAAAAAATGGTGCCACCTTACAGTAGCATTGCCCTCATTGTACAACCTTCACAGTAGTTATATCCAGATATGTGCCCCCTAAAAAATATCCACATTGTGCCCCCTCACCATAGTTATACCCATATCAGCCCACTCAAGAGATGTTATGCCCACACTGTGCCCCCTCACAGTATTTATACCCTCACTGTATAACCTTCACAGTAGCTATGCCCACATTGTGCCCCCCTCAAAGTACCTATCCCTTCATTGTGCCCCCTTCACATTAGTTATGCCCTCTCTGTGCCCCTTTCACAGTAGTTATACCCTTTCTGTGCCCCTTTCACAGTAGCAATGCCCTATTTGTGCCCCTTTCACAGTGGTAATGCACTCTGTGCCCCCTTCACAGTAGTGATGCCCATTGTGCCCCCTTCATAGTAGTAATGCCCACTGTGCCCCCTCCACATTAGTAATGCCCACTCTATGCCCCCATAACAGTTATTCCCCCTCACAGTAGTTATGCCCTGTCTGTGCCCTCTTCACAGTAGTAATAATGCCCTCTGTCTCCCCTTTATAGTAATAAAGCCTTCTGTGTCTCTTTATAGTAGTAAAGCCCTCTGTGCCCCCTTTACAGCAGTAATGCCCCCTCTGTGCCCCCTTTTCAGTAGTAATATTGCCCTCTGTGCCACCATTATATTAGTAAAGCCTTCTGTCCCCCTTTATAGTAGTAATGCACTTGGTGCCCCCTTTATAGTAGTAATGCCCTTTGTGCCCCCTTTATAGTAGTAAAGCCCTTTGTGCTCCTTTGTAGTAGTAATGCCCAATGTGCCCCCCTCATAGTAGTAATGCCCATTGCGCACCCTTCTTAGTAGTAATGTCCTCTGTGCCCCCTTTATAGTAATGATGCCATCTGTGCCCCCTGTATAGTAGTAATGCCTTCTGTGCCCCCTCTCTAATGGGAGAAAAAGAAAGAACAAAGGTCATAAAACATCAATCTTTATTAATAATTGTGGCCAACCCCAACCTGACCCAACACAAATGTCTTCAGTGTCTATATGTTGTAATGTCCTGGGATGTTTTAGATTTATGTTTAGGTTGAGCATGGACAAAAGGTTTCCCTGGAGTTGGTACAGGATTGATGTGATGTCAGCTCAGGTATGTAGGTGGATGTCCACCTTGGTGTCAAGGTAGACGGCCCTGTCTTTATTTTGTTCCATCTGGGATCAACATTTGTCCAAAGACTTCTTGATCCAGAAGGTAGACCTTCAAGGTCATCTGTGATCCATTAGAGCTACCACCCAGTCATTTAGACTGGTATTGACTGGGAGAAACATAAGGCAGTGCAGTGCCAAGGTAAGTGGTCAGGTAGGCCTTGTCCTCATCCAAAGTGTCGCTTGCATCCATTTGGGTAGGTCTTCTTGCTGGATGGATGATCCTTGTTTTTGAAGTCTAGGTGGAAAGACTTCAAGGGTTTCTGTGATCCGCTAGAACCACCATCCAGGAGTGAAGACTGGTGTCTATAGGGAGACATACTGTATGAGACAGCATGGTCGATGTCAAGGTAGATGTTCGGGCAGCCCTGACATCCTTCTGTTCATTTAGTATCTTCCTCAGGGTTCAACCATTCTCATCCTAGGGTAAAAACCAAAAGACATGAAATAATTTAGCTAAATTTAACAAATATTCACCAGATTCATGAAATACAGAATAATGAAGAGTAGGAAGAATGGACATTTAAGGCGAACACTTACTTGAGGATGATGCGGTGTTCTGGATCCATCTGTCTGAAAATTAACCTCCCGGGGTACTGGTTTCTTATTAAGGCCCACACTGGTTTCTTTCCTCTCTCTTGACGTACAGTCCACATCCTCTTCTTTTTCTCAGGTGGTCTGAAGTCCGAAAAGCAGAGAATTAATATTAAGGATTTGGCTTTATCTAGAGACAAGCTTTCATACACTTACATTTCCTACACAGGCAACTTTCCTAAGGATTATAGAACAAAATGAACCGGCCAAGACTTTATCTGTCCAAGCAGTGTGCCAGTGCTATCATGAGGCGAATGTTCTAGATAGGTACTGTAAGCTTACTTGACTACTATGTGTTGTGCTTGTCCGAGGACAAGCTTTCCACTTGGGTCCCGTGTTATAGTCCAATCGCGGACGTCCTCCTCTATGGCCTCTAATGGCCTCTTCTTTCCTCTTGGATTGGCTAAAAAGTAGGACATATATAACAAAATTTGATACTGTCCTCTTATCCTTAGGTTTCCATTTGCCTATTCAGTGGACACCAAGACTGGTTCCTACCTGCAGTGATGTTCTCAGCCTCCTCAGGAAAGTATAGGTTGTACCTCTCACCCATGAGTAAGAAGTAATATTAAATCGCAAGAAAAAAAATAATCGGTAAAATAGCAGGTAGGTTCCCAGAACTGTATCAGTCGCTTTCTATCCCACTACTGGACTCGTCACATTCCATCACATTAAAAGTTCCGTTGCTATAGAGACATAGTAGCAACCGCCATTATGACGTCACAGAGCCCGAGATCTGGTGATATCGTCACGTACTGGACACCCCTTGTCCCCACATCACTATGGGGACCTTTTATGTGGTTACACTTGGGCTTTTGTCACCTTTCATGTGTTTCCCTATTCCAGACCATTTATCCCAATACACCATATATGTCTATCACTTCCCATGATTATAAAATCACAGGAAACTGCATTTATTGCAAATCTGAACCACCTACAGACCATATTCACGGCTGCCTCACTCAGGTCCCCCGCCGTCAACATCCGCTGCAGCCAATTTATGGCCTCAGTGGCAGTGGAGTGCCTAAGGTGTTTGGCACCCGAGGTGGGCCCTTTCTCTGCCCCCCCTCCCAATACTTAAAAAAATGGTGCCACCTTACAGTAGCATTGCCCTCATTGTACAACCTTCACAGTAGTTATATCCAGATATGTGCCCCCTAAAAAATATCCACATTGTGCCCCCTCACCATAGTTATACCCATATCAGCCCACTCACGAGATGTTATGCCCACACTGTGCCCCCTCACAGTATTTATACCCTCACTGTACAACCTTCACAGTAGCTATGCCCACATTGTGCCCCCCTCAAAGTACCTATCCCTTCATTGTGCCCCCTTCACATTAGTTATGCCCTCTCTGTGCCCCTTTCACAGTAGTTATACCCTTTCTGTGCCCCTTTCACAGTAGCAATGCCCTATTTGTGCCCCTTTCACAGTGGTAATGCACTCTGTGCCCCCTTCACAGTAGTGATGCCCATTGTGCCCCCTTCATAGTAGTAATGCCCACTGTCCCCCCTCACATTAGTAATGCCCACTCTATGCCCCCATAACAGTTATTCCCCCTCACAGTAGTTATGCCCTGTCTGTGCCCTCTTCACAGTAGTAATAATGCCCTCTGTCTCCCCTTTATAGTAATAAAGCCTTCTGTGTCTCCTTTATAGTAGTAAAGCCCTCTGTGCCCCCTTTACAGCAGTAATGCCCCCTCTGTGCCCCCTTTTCAGTAGTAATATTGCCCTCTGTGCCACCATTATATTAGTAAAGCCTTCTGTCCCCCTTTATAGTAGTAATGCCCTTGGTGCCCCCTTTATAGTAGTAATGCCCTTTGTGCCCCCTTTATAGTAGTAAAGCCCTTTGTGCTCCTTTGTAGTAGTAATGCCCAATGTGCCCCCCTCATAGTAGTAATGCCCATTGCGCACCCTTCTTAGTAGTAATGTCCTCTGTGCCCCCTTTATAGTAATGATGCCATCTGTGCCCCCTGTATAGTAGTAATGCCTTCTGTGCCCCCTCTCTAATGGGAGAAAAAGAAAGAACAAAGGTCATAAAACATCAATCTTTATTAATAATTGTGGCCAACCCCAACCTGACCCAACACAAATGTCTTCAGTGTCTATATGTTGTAATGTCCTTTGATGTTTTAGATTTATGTTTAGGTTGAGCATGGACAAAAGGTTTCCCTGGAGTTGGTACAGGATTGATGTGATGTCAGCTCAGGTATGTAGGTGGATGTCCACCTTGGTGTCAAGGTAGACGGCCCTGTCTTTATTTTGTTCCATCTGGGATCAACATTTGTCCAAAGACTTCTTGATCCAGAAGGTAGACCTTCAAGGTCATCTGTGATCCATTAGAGCTACCACCCAGTCATTTAGACTGGTATTGACTGGGAGAAACATAAGGCAGTGCAGTGCCAAGGTAAGTGGTCAGGTAGGCCTTGTCCTCATCCAAAGTGTCGCTTGCATCCATTTGGGTAGGTCTTCTTGCTGGATGGATGATCCTTGTTTTTGAAGTCTAGGTGGAAAGACTTCAAGGGTTTCTGTGATCCGCTAGAACCACCATCCAGGAGTGAAGACTGGTGTCTATAGGGAGACATACTGTATGAGACAGCATGGTCGATGTCAAGGTAGATGTTCGGGCAGCGCTGACATCCTTCTGTTCATTTAGTATCTTCCTCAGGGTTCAACCATTCTCATCCTAGGGTAAAAACCAAAAGACATGAAATAATTTAGCTAAATTTAACAAATATTCACCAGATTCATGAAATACAGAATAATGAAGAGTAGGAAGAATGGACATTTAAGGCGAACACTTACTTGAGGATGATGCGGTGTTCTGGATCCATCTGTCTGAAAATTAACCTCCCGGGGTACTGGTTTCTTATTAAGGCCCACACTGGTTTCTTTCCTCTCTCTTGACGTACAGTCCACATCCTCTTCTTTTTCTCAGGTGGTCTGAAGTCCGAAAAGCAGAGAATTAATATTAAGGATTTGGCTTTATCTAGAGACAAGCTTTCATACACTTACATTTCCTACACAGGCAACTTTCCTAAGGATTATAGAACAAAATGAACCGGCCAAGACTTTATCTGTCCAAGCAGTGTGCCAGTGCTATCATGAGGCGAATGTTCTAGATAGGTACTGTAAGCTTACTTGACTACTATGTGTTGTGCTTGTCCGAGGACAAGCTTTCCACTTGGGTCCCGTGTTATAGTCCAATCGCGGACGTCCTCCTCTATGGCCTCTAATGGCCTCTTCTTTCCTCTTGGATTGGCTAAAAAGTAGGACATATATAACAAAATTTGATACTGTCCTCTTATCCTTAGGTTTCCATTTGCCTATTCAGTGGACACCAAGACTGGTTCCTACCTGCAGTGATGTTCTCAGCCTCCTCAGGAAAGTATAGGTTGTACCTCTCACCCATGAGTAAGAAGTAATATTAAATCGCAAGAAAAAAAATAATCGGTAAAATAGCAGGTAGGTTCCCAGAACTGTATCAGTCGCTTTCTATCCCACTACTGGACTCGTCACATTCCATCACATTAAAAGTTCCGTTGCTATAGAGACATAGTAGCAACCGCCATTATGACGTCACAGAGCCCGAGATCTGGTGATATCGTCACGTACTGGACACCCCTTGTCCCCACATCACTATGGGGACCTTTTATGTGGTTACACTTGGGCTTTTGTCACCTTTCATGTGTTTCCCTATTCCAGACCATTTATCCCAATACACCTTGTATGTCTATCACTTCCCATGATTATAAAATCACAGGAAACTGCATTTATTGCAAATCTGAACCACCTACAGACCATATTCACGGCTGCCTCACTCAGGTCCCCCGCCGTCAACATCCGCTGCAGCCAATTTATGGCCTCAGTGGCAGTGGAGTGCCTAAGGTGTTTGGCACCCGAGGTGGGCCCTTTCTCTGCCCCCCCTCCCAATACTTAAAAAAATGGTGCCACCTTACAGTAGCATTGCCCTCATTGTACAACCTTCACAGTAGTTATATCCAGATATGTGCCCCCTAAAAAATATCCACATTGTGCCCCCTCACCATAGTTATACCCATATCAGCCCACTCACAGTAGTTATGCCCACACTGTGCCCCCTCACAGTATTTATACCCTCACTGTACAACCTTCACAGTAGCTATGCCCACATTGTGCCCCCCTCAAAGTACCTATCCCTTCATTGTGCCCCCTTCACATTAGTTATGCCCTCTCTGTGCCCCTTTCACAGTAGTTATACCCTTTCTGTGCCCCTTTCACAGTAGCAATGCCCTATTTGTGCCCCTTTCACAGTGGTAATGCACTCTGTGCCCCCTTCACAGTAGTAATGCCCATTGTGCCCCCTTCATAGTAGTAATGCCCACTGTGCCCCCTCCACATTAGTAATGCCCACTCTATGCCCCCATAACAGTTATTCCCCCTCACAGTAGTTATGCCCTGTCTGTGCCCTCTTCACAGTAGTAATAATGCCCTCTGTCTCCCCTTTATAGTAATAAAGCCTTCTGTGTCTCCTTTATAGTAGTAAAGCCCTCTGTGCCCCCTTTACAGCAGTAATGCCCCCTCTGTGCCCCCTTTTCAGTAGTAATATTGCCCTCTGTGCCACCATTATATTAGTAAAGCCTTCTGTCCCCCTTTATAGTAGTAATGCACTTGGTGCCCCCTTTATAGTAGTAATGCCCTTTGCGCCCCCTTTATAGTAGTAAAGCCCTTTGTGCTCCTTTGTAGTAGTAATGCCCAATGTGCCCCCCTCATAGTAGTAATGCCCATTGCGCACCCTTCTTAGTAGTAATGTCCTCTGTGCCCCCTTTATAGTAATGATGCCATCTGTGCCCCCTGTATAGTAGTAATGCCTTCTGTGCCCCCTCTCTAATGGGAGAAAAAGAAAGAACAAAGGTCATAAAACATCAATCTTTATTAATAATTGTGGCCAACCCCAACCTGACCCAACACAAATGTCTTCAGTGTCTATATGTTGTAATGTCCTGGGATGTTTTAGATTTATGTTTAGGTTGAGCATGGACAAAAGGTTTCCCTGGAGTTGGTACAGGATTGATGTGATGTCAGCTCAGGTATGTAGGTGGATGTCCACCTTGGTGTCAAGGTAGACGGCCCTGTCTTTATTTTGTTCCATCTGGGATCAACATTTGTCCAAAGACTTCTTGATCCAGAAGGTAGACCTTCAAGGTCATCTGTGATCCATTAGAGCTACCACCCAGTCATTTAGACTGGTATTGACTGGGAGAAACATAAGGCAGTGCAGTGCCAAGGTAAGTGGTCAGGTAGGCCTTGTCCTCATCCAAAGTGTCGCTTGCATCCATTTGGGTAGGTCTTCTTGCTGGATGGATGATCCTTGTTTTTGAAGTCTAGGTGGAAAGACTTCAAGGGTTTCTGTGATCCGCTAGAACCACCATCCAGGAGTGAAGACTGGTGTCTATAGGGAGACATACTGTATGAGACAGCATGGTCGATGTCAAGGTAGATGTTCGGGCAGCGCTGACATCCTTCTGTTCATTTAGTATCTTCCTCAGGGTTCAACCATTCTCATCCTAGGGTAAAAACCAAAAGACATGAAATAATTTAGCTAAATTTAACAAATATTCACCAGATTCATGAAATACAGAATAATGAAGAGTAGGAAGAATGGACATTTAAGGCGAACACTTACTTGAGGATGATGCGGTGTTCTGGATCCATCTGTCTGAAAATTAACCTCCCGGGGTACTGGTTTCTTATTAAGGCCCACACTGGTTTCTTTCCTCTCTCTTGACGTACAGTCCACATCCTCTTCTTTTTCTCAGGTGGTCTGAAGTCCGAAAAGCAGAGAATTAATATTAAGGATTTGGCTTTATCTAGAGACAAGCTTTCATACACTTACATTTCCTACACAGGCAACTTTCCTAAGGATTATAGAACAAAATGAACCGGCCAAGACTTTATCTGTCCAAGCAGTGTGCCAGTGCTATCATGAGGCGAATGTTCTAGATAGGTACTGTAAGCTTACTTGACTACTATG
Source organism: Bufo bufo (assembly GCF_905171765.1). Lineage (NCBI taxonomy): Eukaryota > Metazoa > Chordata > Amphibia > Anura > Bufonidae > Bufo > Bufo bufo. The sequence goes on along the minus strand of NC_053391.1, from coordinate 340,938,580 downwards.
TGTTGTGCTTGTCCGAGGACAAGCTTTCCACTTGGGTCCCGTGTTATAGTCCAATCGCGGACGTCCTCCTCTATGGCCTCTAATGGCCTCTTCTTTCCTCTTGGATTGGCTAAAAAGTAGGACATATATAACAAAATTTGATACTGTCCTCTTATCCTTAGGTTTCCATTTGCCTATTCAGTGGACACCAAGACTGGTTCCTACCTGCAGTGATGTTCTCAGCCTCCTCAGGAAAGTATAGGTTGTACCTCTCACCCATGAGTAAGAAGTAATATTAAATCGCAAGAAAAAAAATAATCGGTAAAATAGCAGGTAGGTTCCCAGAACTGTATCAGTCGCTTTCTATCCCACTACTGGACTCGTCACATTCCATCACATTAAAAGTTCCGTTGCTATAGAGACATAGTAGCAACCGCCATTATGACGTCACAGAGCCCGAGATCTGGTGATATCGTCACGTACTGGACACCCCTTGTCCCCACATCACTATGGGGACCTTTTATGTGGTTACACTTGGGCTTTTGTCACCTTTCATGTGTTTCCCTATTCCAGACCATTTATCCCATTACACCATATATGTCTATCACTTCCCATGATTATAAAATCACAGGAAACTGCATTTATTGCAAATCTGAACCACCTACAGACCATATTCACGGCTGCCTCACTCAGGTCCCCCGCCGTCAACATCCGCTGCAGCCAATTTATGGCCTCAGTGGCAGTGGAGTGCCTAAGGTGTTTGGCACCCGAGGTGGGCCCTTTCTCTGCCCCCCCTCCCAATACTTAAAAAAATGGTGCCACCTTACAGTAGCATTGCCCTCATTGTACAACCTTCACAGTAGTTATATCCAGATATGTGCCCCCTAAAAAATATCCACATTGTGCCCCCTCACCATAGTTATACCCATATCAGCCCACTCACCAGAGTTATGCCCACACTGTGCCCCCTCACAGTATTTATACCCTCACTGTACAACCTTCACAGTAGCTATGCCCACATTGTGCCCCCCTCAAAGTACCTATCCCTTCATTGTGCCCCCTTCACATTAGTTATGCCCTCTCTGTGCCCCTTTCACAGTAGTTATACCCTTTCTGTGCCCCTTTCACAGTAGCAATGCCCTATTTGTGCCCCTTTCACAGTGGTAATGCACTCTGTGCCCCCTTCACAGTAGTAATGCCCATTGTGCCCCCTTCATAGTAGTAATGCCCACTGTGCCCCCTTCACATTAGTAATGCCCACTCTATGCCCCCATAACAGTTATTCCCCCTCACAGTAGTTATGCCCTGTCTGTGCCCTCTTCACAGTAGTAATAATGCCCTCTGTCTCCCCTTTATAGTAATAAAGCCTTCTGTGTCTCTTTATAGTAGTAAAGCCCTCTGTGCCCCCTTTACAGCAGTAATGCCCCCTCTGTGCCCCCTTTTCAGTAGTAATATTGCCCTCTGTGCCACCATTATATTAGTAAAGCCTTCTGTCCCCCTTTATAGTAGTAATGCACTTGGTGCCCCCTTTATAGTAGTAATGCCCTTTGTGCCCCCTTTATAGTAGTAAAGCCCTTTGTGCTCCTTTGTAGTAGTAATGCCCAATGTGCCCCCCTCATAGTAGTAATGCCCATTGCGCACCCTTCTTAGTAGTAATGTCCTCTGTGCCCCCTTTATAGTAATGATGCCATCTGTGCCCCCTGTATAGTAGTAATGCCTTCTGTGCCCCCTCTCTAATGGGAGAAAAAGAAAGAACAAAGGTCATAAAACATCAATCTTTATTAATAATTGTGGCCAACCCCAACCTGACCCAACACAAATGTCTTCAGTGTCTATATGTTGTAATGTCCTTTGATGTTTTAGATTTATGTTTAGGTTGAGCATGGACAAAAGGTTTCCCTGGAGTTGGTACAGGATTGATGTGATGTCAGCTCAGGTATGTAGGTGGATGTCCACCTTGGTGTCAAGGTAGACGGCCCTGTCTTTATTTTGTTCCATCTGGGATCAACATTTGTCCAAAGACTTCTTGATCCAGAAGGTAGACCTTCAAGGTCATCTGTGATCCATTAGAGCTACCACCCAGTCATTTAGACTGGTATTGACTGGGAGAAACATAAGGCAGTGCAGTGCCAAGGTAAGTGGTCAGGTAGGCCTTGTCCTCATCCAAAGTGTCGCTTGCATCCATTTGGGTAGGTCTTCTTGCTGGATGGATGATCCTTGTTTTTGAAGTCTAGGTGGAAAGACTTCAAGGGTTTCTGTGATCCGCTAGAACCACCATCCAGGAGTGAAGACTGGTGTCTATTGGGAGACATACTGTATGAGACAGCATGGTCGATGTCAAGGTAGATGTTCGGGCAGCGCTGACATCCTTCTGTTCATTTAGTATCTTCCTCAGGGTTCAACCATTCTCATCCTAGGGTAAAAACCAAAAGACATGAAATAATTTAGCTAAATTTAACAAATATTCACCAGATTCATGAAATACAGAATAATGAAGAGTAGGAAGAATGGACATTTAAGGCGAACACTTACTTGAGGATGATGCGGTGTTCTGGATCCATCTGTCTGAAAATTAACCTCCCGGGGTACTGGTTTCTTATTAAGGCCCACACTGGTTTCTTTCCTCTCTCTTGACGTACAGTCCACATCCTCTTCTTTTTCTCAGGTGGTCTGAAGTCCGAAAAGCAGAGAATTAATATTAAGGATTTGGCTTTATCTAGAGACAAGCTTTCATACACTTACATTTCCTACACAGGCAACTTTCCTAAGGATTATAGAACAAAATGAACCGGCCAAGACTTTATCTGTCCAAGCAGTGTGCCAGTGCTATCATGAGGCGAATGTTCTAGATAGGTACTGTAAGCTTACTTGACTACTATGTGTTGTGCTTGTCCGAGGACAAGCTTTCCACTTGGGTCCCGTGTTATAGTCCAATCGCGGACGTCCTCCTCTATGGCCTCTAATGGCCTCTTCTTTCCTCTTGGATTGGCTAAAAAGTAGGACATATATAACAAAATTTGATACTGTCCTCTTATCCTTAGGTTTCCATTTGCCTATTCAGTGGACACCAAGACTGGTTCCTACCTGCAGTGATGTTCTCAGCCTCCTCAGGAAAGTATAGGTTGTACCTCTCACCCATGAGTAAGAAGTAATATTAAATCGCAAGAAAAAAAATAATCGGTAAAATAGCAGGTAGGTTCCCAGAACTGTATCAGTCGCTTTCTATCCCACTACTGGACTCGTCACATTCCATCACATTAAAAGTTCCGTTGCTATAGAGACATAGTAGCAACCGCCATTATGACGTCACAGAGCCCGAGATCTGGTGATATCGTCACGTACTGGACACCCCTTGTCCCCACATCACTATGGGGACCTTTTATGTGGTTACACTTGGGCTTTTGTCACCTTTCATGTGTTTCCCTATTCCAGACCATTTATCCCAATACACCATATATGTCTATCACTTCCCATGATTATAAAATCACAGGAAACTGCATTTATTGCAAATCTGAACCACCTACAGACCATATTCACGGCTGCCTCACTCAGGTCCCCCGCCGTCAACATCCGCTGCAGCCAATTTATGGCCTCAGTGGCAGTGGAGTGCCTAAGGTGTTTGGCACCCGAGGTGGGCCCTTTCTCTGCCCCCCCTCCCAATACTTAAAAAAATGGTGCCACCTTACAGTAGCATTGCCCTCATTGTACAACCTTCACAGTAGTTATATCCAGATATGTGCCCCCTAAAAAATATCCACATTGTGCCCCCTCACCATAGTTATACCCATATCAGCCCACTCAAGAGATGTTATGCCCACACTGTGCCCCCTCACAGTATTTATACCCTCACTGTATAACCTTCACAGTAGCTATGCCCACATTGTGCCCCCCTCAAAGTACCTATCCCTTCATTGTGCCCCCTTCACATTAGTTATGCCCTCTCTGTGCCCCTTTCACAGTAGTTATACCCTTTCTGTGCCCCTTTCACAGTAGCAATGCCCTATTTGTGCCCCTTTCACAGTGGTAATGCACTCTGTGCCCCCTTCACAGTAGTGATGCCCATTGTGCCCCCTTCATAGTAGTAATGCCCACTGTGCCCCCTCCACATTAGTAATGCCCACTCTATGCCCCCATAACAGTTATTCCCCCTCACAGTAGTTATGCCCTGTCTGTGCCCTCTTCACAGTAGTAATAATGCCCTCTGTCTCCCCTTTATAGTAATAAAGCCTTCTGTGTCCCCTTTATAGTAGTAATGCACTTGGTGCCCCCTTTATAGTAGTAATGCCCCCTCTGTGCCCCCTTTTCAGTAGTAATATTGCCCTCTGTGCCACCATTATATTAGTAAAGCCTTCTGTCCCCCTTTATAGTAGTAATGCACTTGGTGCCCCCTTTATAGTAGTAATGCCCTTTGTGCCCCCTTTATAGTAGTAAAGCCCTTTGTGCTCCTTTGTAGTAGTAATGCCCAATGTGCCCCCCTCATAGTAGTAATGCCCATTGCGCACCCTTCTTAGTAGTAATGTCCTCTGTGCCCCCTTTATAGTAATGATGCCATCTGTGCCCCCTGTATAGTAGTAATGCCTTCTGTGCCCCCTCTCTAATGGGAGAAAAAGAAAGAACAAAGGTCATAAAACATCAATCTTTATTAATAATTGTGGCCAACCCCAACCTGACCCAACACAAATGTCTTCAGTGTCTATATGTTGTAATGTCCTGGGATGTTTTAGATTTATGTTTAGGTTGAGCATGGACAAAAGGTTTCCCTGGAGTTGGTACAGGATTGATGTGATGTCAGCTCAGGTATGTAGGTGGATGTCCACCTTGGTGTCAAGGTAGACGGCCCTGTCTTTATTTTGTTCCATCTGGGATCAACATTTGTCCAAAGACTTCTTGATCCAGAAGGTAGACCTTCAAGGTCATCTGTGATCCATTAGAGCTACCACCCAGTCATTTAGACTGGTATTGACTGGGAGAAACATAAGGCAGTGCACTGCCAAGGTAAGTGGTCAGGTAGGCCTTGTCCTCATCCAAAGTGTCGCTTGTATCCATTTGGGTAGGTCTTCTTGCTGGATGGATGATCCTTGTTTTTGAAGTCTAGGTGGAAAGACTTCAAGGGTTTCTGTGATCCGCTAGAACCACCATCCAGGAGTGAAGACTGGTGTCTATAGGGAGACATACTGTATGAGACAGCATGGTCGATGTCAAGGTAGATGTTCGGGCAGCCCTGACATCCTTCTGTTCATTTAGTATCTTCCTCAGGGTTCAACCATTCTCATCCTAGGGTAAAAACCAAAAGACATGAAATAATTTAGCTAAATTTAACAAATATTCACCAGATTCATGAAATACAGAATAATGAAGAGTAGGAAGAATGGACATTTAAGGCGAACACTTACTTGAGGATGATCCGGTGTTCTGGATCCATCTGTCTGAAAATTAACCTCCCGGGGTACTGGTTTCTTATTAAGGCCCACACTGGTTTCTTTCCTCTCTCTTGACGTACAGTCCACATCCTCTTCTTTTTCTCAGGTGGTCTGAAGTCCGAAAAGCAGAGAATTAATATTAAGGATTTGGCTTTATCTAGAGACAAGCTTTCATACACTTACATTTCCTACACAGGCAACTTTCCTAAGGATTATAGAACAAAATGAACCGGCCAAGACTTTATCTGTCCAAGCAGTGTGCCAGTGCTATCATGAGGCGAATGTTCTAGATAGGTACTGTAAGCTTACTTGACTACTATGTGTTGTGCTTGTCCGAGGACAAGCTTTCCACTTGGGTCCCGTGTTATAGTCCAATCGCGGACGTCCTCCTCTATGGCCTCTAATGGCCTCTTCTTTCCTCTTGGATTGGCTAAAAAGTAGGACATATATAACAAAATTTGATACTGTCCTCTTATCCTTAGGTTTCCATTTGCCTATTCAGTGGACACCAAGACTGGTTCCTACCTGCAGTGATGTTCTCAGCCTCCTCAGGAAAGTATAGGTTGTACCTCTCACCCATGAGTAAGAAGTAATATTAAATCGCAAGAAAAAAAATAATCGGTAAAATAGCAGGTAGGTTCCCAGAACTGTATCAGTCGCTTTCTATCCCACTACTGGACTCGTCACATTCCATCACATTAAAAGTTCCGTTGCTATAGAGACATAGTAGCAACCGCCATTATGACGTCACAGAGCCCGAGATCTGGTGATATCGTCACGTACTGGACACCCCTTGTCCCCACATCACCATGGGGACCTTTTATGTGGTTACACTTGGGCTTTTGTCACCTTTCATGTGTTTCCCTATTCCAGACCATTTATCCCAATACACCATATATGTCTATCACTTCCCATGATTATAAAATCACAGGAAACTGCATTTATTGCAAATCTGAACCACCTGCAGACCATATTCACGGCTGCCTCACTCAGGTCCCCCGCTGTCAACATCCGCTGCAGCCAATTTATGGCCTCAGTGGCAGTGGAGTGCCTAAGGTGTTTGGCACCCGAGGTGGGCCCTTTCTCTGCCCCCCCTCCCAATACTTAAAAAAATGGTGCCACCTTACAGTAGCATTGCCCTCATTGTACAACCTTCAGAGTAGTTATATCCAGATATGTGCCCCCTAAAAAATATCCACATTGTGCCCCCTCACCATAGTTATACCCATATCAGCCCACTCACCAGAGTTATGCCCACACTGTGCCCCCTCACAGTATTTATACCCTCACTGTATAACCTTCACAGTAGCTATGCCCACATTGTGCCCCCCTCAAAGTACCTATCCCTTCATTGTGCCCCCTTCACATTAGTTATGCCCTCTCTGTGCCCCTTTCACAGTAGTTATACCCTTTCTGTGCCCCTTTCACAGTAGCAATGCCCTATTTGTGCCCCTTTCACAGTGGTAATGCACTCTGTGCTCCCTTCACAGTAGTGATGCCCATTGTGCCCCCTTCATAGTAGTAATGCCCACTGTGCCCCCTCCACATTAGTAATGCCCACTCTATGCCCCCATAACAGTTATTCCCCCTCACAGTAGTTATGCCCTGTCTGTGCCCTCTTCACAGTAGTAATAATGCCCTCTGTCTCCCCTTTATAGTAATAAAGCCTTCTGTGTCTCTTTATAGTAGTAAAGCCCTCTGTGCCCCCTTTACAGCAGTAATGCCCCCTCTGTGCCCCCTTTTCAGTAGTAATATTGCCCTCTGTGCCACCATTATATTAGTAAAGCCTTCTGTCCCCCTTTATAGTAGTAATGCACTTGGTGCCCCCTTTATAGTAGTAATGCCCTTTGTGCCCCCTTTATAGTAGTAAAGCCCTTTGTGCTCCTTTGTAGTAGTAATGCCCAATGTGCCCCCCTCATAGTAGTAATGCCCATTGCGCACCCTTCTTAGTAGTAATGTCCTCTGTGCCCCCTTTATAGTAATGATGCCATCTGTGCCCCCTGTATAGTAGTAATGCCTTCTGTGCCCCCTCTCTAATGGGAGAAAAAGAAAGAACAAAGGTCATAAAACATCAATCTTTATTAATAATTGTGGCCAACCCCAACCTGACCCAACACAAATGTCTTCAGTGTCTATATGTTGTAATGTCCTGGGATGTTTTAGATTTATGTTTAGGTTGAGCATGGACAAAAGGTTTCCCTGGAGTTGGTACAGGATTGATGTGATGTCAGCTCAGGTATGTAGGTGGATGTCCACCTTGGTGTCAAGGTAGACGGCCCTGTCTTTATTTTGTTCCATCTGGGATCAACATTTGTCCAAAGACTTCTTGATCCAGAAGGTAGACCTTCAAGGTCATCTGTGATCCATTAGAGCTACCACCCAGTCATTTAGACTGGTATTGACTGGGAGAAACATAAGGCAGTGCAGTGCCAAGGTAAGTGGTCAGGTAGGCCTTGTCCTCATCCAAAGTGTCGCTTGCATCCATTTGGGTAGGTCTTCTTGCTGGATGGATGATCCTTGTTTTTGAAGTCTAGGTGGAAAGACTTCAAGGGTTTCTGTGATCCGCTAGAACCACCATCCAGGAGTGAAGACTGGTGTCTATTGGGAGACATACTGTATGAGACAGCATGGTCGATGTCAAGGTAGATGTTCGGGCAGCCCTGACATCCTTCTGTTCATTTAGTATCTTCCTCAGGGTTCAACCATTCTCATCCTAGGGTAAAAACCAAAAGACATGAAATAATTTAGCTAAATTTAACAAATATTCACCAGATTCATGAAATACAGAATAATGAAGAGTAGGAAGAATGGACATTTAAGGCGAACACTTACTTGAGGATGATGCGGTGTTCTGGATCCATCTGTCTGAAAATTAACCTCCCGGGGTACTGGTTTCTTATTAAGGCCCACACTGGTTTCTTTCCTCTCTCTTGACGTACAGTCCACATCCTCTTCTTTTTCTCAGGTGGTCTGAAGTCCGAAAAGCAGAGAATTAATATTAAGGATTTGGCTTTATCTAGAGACAAGCTTTCATACACTTACATTTCCTACACAGGCAACTTTCCTAAGGATTATAGAACAAAATGAACCGGCCAAGACTTTATCTGTCCAAGCAGTGTGCCAGTGCTATCATGAGGCGAATGTTCTAGATAGGTACTGTAAGCTTACTTGACTACTATGTGTTGTGCTTGTCCTTGGACAAGCTTTCCACTTGGGTCCCGTGTTATAGTCCAATCGCGGACGTCCTCCTCTATGGCCTCTAATGGCCTCTTCTTTCCTCTTGGATTGGCTAAAAAGTAGGACATATATAACAAAATTTGATACTGTCCTCTTATCCTTAGGTTTCCATTTGCCTATTCAGTGGACACCAAGACTGGTTCCTACCTGCAGTGATGTTCTCAGCCTCCTCAGGAAAGTATAGGTTGTACCTCTCACCCATGAGTAAGAAGTAATATTAAATCGCAAGAAAAAAAATAATCGGTAAAATAGCAGGTAGGTTCCCAGAACTGTATCAGTCGCTTTCTATCCCACTACTGGACTCGTCACATTCCATCACATTAAAAGTTCCGTTGCTATAGAGACATAGTAGCAACCGCCATTATGACGTCACAGAGCCCGAGATCTGGTGATATCGTCACGTACTGGACACCCCTTGTCCCCACATCACTATGGGGACCTTTTATGTGGTTACACTTGGGCTTTTGTCACCTTTCATGTGTTTCCCTATTCCAGACCATTTATCCCAATACACCATATATGTCTATCACTTCCCATGATTATAAAATCACAGGAAACTGCATTTATTGCAAATCTGAACCACCTACAGACCATATTCACGGCTGCCTCACTCAGGTCCCCCGCCGTCAACATCCGCTGCAGCCAATTTATGGCCTCAGTGGCAGTGGAGTGCCTAAGGTGTTTGGCACCCGAGGTGGGCCCTTTCTCTGCCCCCCCTCCCAATACTTAAAAAAATGGTGCCACCTTACAGTAGCATTGCCCTCATTGTACAACCTTCACAGTAGTTATATCCAGATATGTGCCCCCTAAAAAATATCCACATTGTGCCCCCTCACCATAGTTATACCCATATCAGCCCACTCAAGAGATGTTATGCCCACACTGTGCCCCCTCACAGTATTTATACCCTCACTGTATAACCTTCACAGTAGCTATGCCCACATTGTGCCCCCCTCAAAGTACCTATCCCTTCATTGTGCCCCCTTCACATTAGTTATGCCCTCTCTGTGCCCCTTTCACAGTAGTTATACCCTTTCTGTGCCCCTTTCACAGTAGCAATGCCCTATTTGTGCCCCTTTCACAGTGGTAATGCACTCTGTGCCCCCTTCACAGTAGTGATGCCCATTGTGCCCCCTTCATAGTAGTAATGCCCACTGTGCCCCCTCCACATTAGTAATGCCCACTCTATGCCCCCATAACAGTTATTCCCCCTCACAGTAGTTATGCCCTGTCTGTGCCCTCTTCACAGTAGTAATAATGCCCTCTGTCTCCCCTTTATAGTAATAAAGCCTTCTGTGTCTCCTTTATAGTAGTAAAGCCCTCTGTGCCCCCTTTACAGCAGTAATGCCCCCTCTGTGCCCCCTTTTCAGTAGTAATATTGCCCTCTGTGCCACCATTATATTAGTAAAGCCTTCTGTCCCCCTTTATAGTAGTAATGCACTTGGTGCCCCCTTTATAGTAGTAATGCCCTTTGTGCCCCCTTTATAGTAGTAAAGCCCTTTGTGCTCCTTTGTAGTAGTAATGCCCAATGTGCCCCCCTCATAGTAGTAATGCCCATTGCGCACCCTTCTTAGTAGTAATGTCCTCTGTGCCCCCTTTATAGTAATGATGCCATCTGTGCCCCCTGTATAGTAGTAATGCCTTCTGTGCCCCCTCTCTAATGGGAGAAAAAGAAAGAACAAAGGTCATAAAACATCAATCTTTATTAATAATTGTGGCCAACCCCAACCTGACCCAACACAAATGTCTTCAGTGTCTATATGTTGTAATGTCCTGGGATGTTTTAGATTTATGTTTAGGTTGAGCATGGACAAAAGGTTTCCCTGGAGTTGGTTCAGGATTGATGTGATGTCAGCTCAGGTATGTAGGTGGATGTCCACCTTGGTGTCAAGGTAGACGGCCCTGTCTTTATTTTGTTCCATCTGGGATCAACATTTGTCCAAAGACTTCTTGATCCAGAGGGTAGACCTTCAAGGTCATCTGTGATCCATTAGAGCTACCACCCATTCATTTAGACTGGTATTGACTGGGAGAAACATAAGGCAGTGCAGTGCCAAGGTAAGTGGTCAGGTAGGCCTTGTCCTCATCCAAAGTGTCGCTTGCATCCATTTGGGTAGGTCTTCTTGCTGGATGGATGATCCTTGTTTTTGAAGTCTAGGTGGAAAGACTTCAAGGGTTTCTGTGATCCGCTAGAACCACCATCCAGGAGTGAAGACTGGTGTCTATAGGGAGACATACTGTATGAGACAGCATGGTCGATGTCAAGGTAGATGTTCGGGCAGCCCTGACATCCTTCTGTTCATTTAGTATCTTCCTCAGGGTTCAACCATTCTCATCCTAGGGTAAAAACCAAAAGACATGAAATAATTTAGCTAAATTTAACAAATATTCACCAGATTCATGAAATACAGAATAATGAAGAGTAGGAAGAATGGACATTTAAGGCGAACACTTACTTGAGGATGATGCGGTGTTCTGGATCCATCTGTCTGAAAATTAACCTCCCGGGGTACTGGTTTCTTATTAAGGCCCACACTGTTTTCTTTCCTCTCTCTTGACGTACAGTCCACATCCTATTCTTTTTCTCAGGTGGTCTGAAGTCCGAAAAGCAGAGAATTAATATTAAGGATTTGGCTTTATCTAGAGACAAGCTTTCATACACTTACATTTCCTACACAGGCAACTTTCCTAAGGATTATAGAACAAAATGAACCGGCCAAGACTTTATCTGTCCAAGCAGTGTGCCAGTGCTATCATGAGGCGAATGTTCTAGATAGGTACTGTAAGCTTACTTGACTATTATGTGTTGTGCTTGTCCGAGGACAAGCTTTCCACTTGGGTCCCGTGTTATAGTCCAATCGCGGACGTCCTCCTCTATGGCCTCTAATGGCCTCTTCTTTCCTCTTGGATTGGCTAAAAAGTAGGACATATATAACAAAATTTGATACTGTCCTCTTATCCTTAGGTTTCCATTTGCCTATTCAGTGGACACCAAGACTGGTTCCTACCTGCAGTGATGTTCTCAGCCTCCTCAGGAAAGTATAGGTTGTACCTCTCACCCATGAGTAAGAAGTAATATTAAATCGCAAGAAAAAAAATAATCGGTAAAATAGCAGGTAGGTTCCCAGAACTGTATCAGTCGCTTTCTATCCCACTACTGGACTCGTCACATTCCATCACATTAAAAGTTCCGTTGCTATAGAGACATAGTAGCAACCGCCATTATGACGTCACAGAGCCCGAGATCTGGTGATATCGTCACGTACTGGACACCCCTTGTCCCCACATCACTATGGGGACCTTTTATGTGGTTACACTTGGGCTTTCATGTGTTTCCCTATTCCAGACCATTTATCCCATTACACCATATATGTCTATCACTTCCCATGATTATAAAATCACACGAAACTGCATTTATTGCAAATCTGAACCACCTACAGACCATATTCACGGCTGCCTCACTCAGGTCCCCCGCCGTCAACATCCGCTGCAGACAATTTATGGCCGCAGTGGAGTGCCTAAGGTGTTTGGCACCCGAGGTGGGCCCTTTCTATGCCCCCCCTCCCAATACTTAAAAAAATGGTGCCACCTTACAGTAGCATTGCCCTCATTGTACAACCTTCACAGTAGTTATATCCAGATATGTGTCCCCTAAAAATATCCACATTGTGCCCCCTCACCATAGTTATGGCCATATCAGCCCACTCACCAGAGTTATGCCCACACTGTGCCCCCTCACAGTATTTATACCCTCACTGTACAACCTTCACAGTAGCTATGCCCACATTGTGCCCCCCCTCAAAGTACCTATCCCTTCATTGTGCCCCCTTCCAGGGGCGTAACTATCAGGGAAGCAGGGGAAGCAGCTGGTTCGGGGCCCCGAGCTTAGGAGGGGCCCGGGAGCAGTAGCAGGGGTGTCAGCAGGGCAGGGTTGCATCTACTATGATGTAAACTTCTGGCCTCACAGGCAGCAGTCAGCGTATAGTGGAGGGCCGCACTGAAGATAACAGCAGCTCTTGTCAGCAGCAGAGCTTCCTTAAGAACTCCCCCCCTCCCTCCCCAGTTTGCTCCTCTTCACTTACTGTCATGTTTTGGCAGGGCAGTAGTGCTCTTTGCTCTGCTGTCAGTGTCTAGTCGGGACAGAGTGAGGGGGGGGGGGGGGGCTGCACTGCTCTCTGAGGAGGAGACACCCAGCCATGTGCTCGGGGGGTTAGAAACTCTTCTGGATCCTCCACAGCCTGACAAATCCATCTAGCCTGCATAAAAGGCAAGTGTATGTATGTGAAAGGTGTGTGTGTGTGATTATCTATCTATCATCTATCTGTTATACTGTGTATATATATATATGTAACAGAACCTAGTTATCTCACCAGTGGAGGCATTTGGTGGAAATTTCAATGCATAAAATGCATATGTGAAATGAGAAACAGGCCTAAGACTATATAATGAATGTCTGTGTATATTTATACATTCAGCCCCATACTGAGGATGCATAGGGGAAATACACTGCCCAGTGGATGCTATTCCTGTACTTGCTTGAAATTGGTTATGCTATTTTATTCTGTGTATTCAAGTAAGCAAGAGTTCACATCTCCATTTCATTTTCGGTTCTTCTGATCCGTCAGAAGAACAGAAAAAAAGGATCCTGTAAACAAATGGATCCTGTTGCATCTGTTATGCACATTTGGCATCCGTTTGAGCCATTTCTACCTGAGATCCGTTTTTTTGGACAGAAAGAAAACTTCTGTACGCAGTACTTTTTTCCGTCTGATAGAACAGATCTCAGAAGTGGCTCAAACGGATGCCAAATGTGCATAACGGATGCAAGAGGATCCATTTGTTTACAGGATCCTTTTTTTTTTTTTTTTTTTTATTACAAGATACATCCATTTTTTTTTTTTTTTTTCGTTCTTCTGACACATCAGAAGAACGGAAAATTAAACGGAAATGTAAACTCTTCCTAATTATATTTATTGGCATTGTATAGTGTGTATAGCTGTAATATTGTGAAAGGCAGGAGCGTACCTATAGTGGAAGCAGGGGACGCAGCTACTGCGGGGCCTGAACTCAAAAGGGGCCTACCTGAGATGAGGACTAAATTGTAAAAGGGACCCCACAATAGTATTATATACAGTGACATGATATGCAGTATATGTGTGGGAAACGGACGAAGTCGCAGCAGGGCCTGGTCTGAGTGAGTGATTTTGACTAGCTGCAGGACTGGGGCCCATTCAATAATTTGGTGTGGGGCCCAGTCAGTTTTAGTTACGCCACTGCCCCCTTCACAGTAGTTGTGAATTCTATGTGACCTGTTCACAGTAGCAATACCCTATCTGTGCCCCTTTCACCGTGGTAATGCACTCTGTGCCCCCTTCACAGTAGTAATGTCAACTCTATGCCCCCATACCAGTTATTCCCCCTCACAGTAGTTATGCCCTGTCTGTGCACCATTCACAGCACTTTGGGACCCCTTCTCAGTAGTAATAATGCTCTCTGTCTCCACTTTATAGTAATAAAGCCCTCTGTGCCCCCTTTATAGTAGTAATGCCCTCTCTGTCCAGAATTCACAGTAGTAATGCCCATTGTGCCCCTTGACAGTAGTAAAGCCCTCTATCCCCCTTTATAGCAGTAAAGTCCTCTGTGCTCCTTTGTAGTAGTAATGCCCAATGTGCCCCCCTTCATAGTACTAATGCCCATTGCGTACCCTTCTTAGTAGTAAGGTTCTCTGTGCCGCCTTTATAGTAGTAATGCCCTCTTTATAGTAGTAATGCCTTCTGTGCCCCCTTTATAGTAGTAATGCCCTCTGTGTCCCCTTTATAGTAGTAATGCCCTCTGTGCCACCTTTATAGTAGTAATGCCCTCTATGCCCTCTTTATAGTCGCAATGCCTTCTGTGCCCCCTTTATAGTAGTAATTCCCTCTGTGCCCCCTTTATAGTAGTAATGCCCTCTGTGCCCTCTTAATAGTCGTAATGCCCTCTTAATAGTAGTAATGCCCTCTGTGCCCCCCTCTATAGTAGTAATGCTCTCTGTGCCCCCTATTTAGTAGTAATTCCCTATGTGCCCTCTTAATAGTCGTAATGCCCTCTGAGCCCATTTCATAGTAATTGTGGCGAAAATAACCTCGCCACTGGGTTTTGGAGGGGCCTGGTTGCCAGCCTCTGGTGCTAGGAGATCCGTTACAGTAATAATGCCCTCTTTGCCAATTTATAGTAGCAATGCCCTCTGTGCCATCTTTATAGTAGTAATGCCCTCTGTGCTCCTGACTGTTGGTATTCAGGAATGGGTTAGGGTAAGTGACATACCATCAGGCCCCTCGTTATTAACTTATCCTAAACAAAGGACACGACACCTTTAACTTTTTAACTCTCTTTTACTGGGTGATTATCGGCCACAGCTAACATTATAAAGGCAACTTTAAACTCCTCCTCCAACCACTCCTTCGGTGCGTGTGCCAACCCCTGTGCGCCAAATCTGTTCCCATCATGCTCCTGTTCTCTACATTGCCGCCAGCTGTGACTTCCGAAACCGCACCAACTCAGGAACCTCGAAAAAGGAAAGACAAAATAACCATCCAAATACAAGACAGACAATACCATAACAAGGGAGGGAGGGCGGGACCAGCTTCACCTTCTCCGAACAGAGGAAGAGGCAGGAGCAGGGCGGGGCGTATATATATCACCTGCCATCGCCACCTCCCCTTCCTGCTCCTCACCCCCACCACTATCCATTTAACCCTTTCCCCCCACGCTCCCATTCCTTTAACCCCACATCGGCCAGACGAGCCATAGGGGAGGGACAGGGGCCTGTTCTTACCACCTGGGAAGGGATGGGGAACACCATCAGTCCCTCATCACCCTCCTTAATACTGTCGGGTGCTCTCCAGACTGTTGGTATTCAGGAACGGGTTAGGGTAAGGGACATACCATCAGGCCCCTCGTTATTAACTTATCCTAAAAAAAGGACACGACACCTTTAACTTTTTAAACTCCTCCTCCAACCACTTCTTCGGTGCGTGTGCCAACCCCTGGACCCCAGAGGGCACGTGCGCCAAATCTGTTTCCATCAAGATCCTGTTCTCTACATTGCCGCCACGGAGGAGGCCGAATTTATACAGGACTCCGACCACCACCCAGCAAAAATAAACCTTGCTCGATGCCATCTTGCAGGCCAGACAAAAATATATCCAGACCGATTTCCGCCAGGTGTACTCCATCCGGTCTCATTAACGCCCTGTTGTCACCTTCCAATTGCCGGTGACGAACTGTTACACCACCTCGAGAGCGCACAAAGCGTGAAATATGGACATTTAAAGTTTTTCTGCACCTCTCCAGTGCTTCTCCATCCCGAGCCCCATGCCACACCACTCGGGGAACCACTTCCGACCACACGATGACCAATTCCCTAAAGAAGGCCGGGAACCTCTCCAGATCAGAGCGCATGAGCGCCAGTAACTCAGTAAGCCGTAGGGCACATAGATCGTTTCCACCAGCATGAATCATCAGAATTACCGGCCCCGACGACCGTAGACCCAAATCATCCACCTCAGGTAACAGCTGTGACCACCGAAGGCCCCGTATCCCCTTCCAAAAAACCTCTACTTCCCTGAACCCAAGGCTTCGACCTCCAGGCCTGCGTTTAGCCCTCCGCGCTGCCCAAAATATGTAAGAGTGGCCCAACAGCCACACCACCGGATGAACAGCACCTAAAAAAGAAAAACAATGAAGAATAGATCCGCTATGCATCCTTAATGACCAATACAATATATATATATATTAATTTATTTTTTATTATTATTTTTATATGCCATGGCAGCAAACATACTACTCAAACCAGCAAGTCCGGCCGGATATATCGCGCAAAACAGGAGGACCGCCACCTACCAATACGCATCACCTCTGATTCTGATAAGCCCGCCCTAGCCGCTTCCGTAGCCGCACCTATACGAAAAGAGTGAGTGCCGAATTCACCAGGCTCCACCCCCCATTGCCTCAAGCAATTGCGCAACACTGAAGAAAACTGAAATTTCGTGAATGGTGACCCATCTGCATGCGCGAGAAAATTCACACCTCCCGTCCGAACCGCCTTGTATTCTGCCACCAACCGAACCGGGCAGGCTATTTCCGGCACCGGCAATATTGGCAACCACACCCCTTTCCCCAACTGGTCTGTCTTTGACTTCTTTATACGGATTCTAAGAGCATTATTACCCAACACAACATCCAGTTCTGACAAGCCACCAGGTCTAGTACCCAAAGGCGCTACTAACTCCCCCACCCTTAGAGCCGCAAAAAAGGCGAGACTGAAACTAGCCGCTACCATAGCACCCTCAAAAACTGACAAACACACCGCCCCACAATACTCAATCAACTTGCCTAGCAATGTAAAAGAAATAGGCCGTCTACTCTCCCTCACCACATACTCCCTCTGCCATCCCTTCATAGCCTGTTTCACCACGAAAACCTTCGTCACATCCGTCCAACCACACAATTTAAAGTAAAACGCCACCCCTGCTAAACACCGCCGCTCAACCGGGGCTGATACCCCCATGGACTTCATTCTCAACAGCCACTCCACAGTCACTTCTAAGCGAATATCATCCCTCACACTAACCTCTCTTACCCCTTTCACCGCCAACCAGTCTGCCCAGGCCTTACCATGTGCCTGCCACGTCGCCGGTGACACTGACGCACTCACAAGCGACATCAACTGCTGGCTACTAGTCGCCACAGGTACTGTGGGCATTCCATTCCATCCAATTCCGCCTCCGGAAGAAGCTCCCGAAACTCCTGCCAATTAAAGCGAGACAGAGCATCAGCAATTCGATTGTCGACCCCAGGAACGTGCCTGGCCCTAAAGTAAATGTTGCACTCCAGGCAACGGAGGACCAAATGCCGTAGCAACACCAACACCGGGAGGGATGAAGATGACAAACAATTAATACATTGAACAGTTCCTAGGTTATCTGACCAAAAACATATATGCTGGTTAGCCAACCGCTCCCCCCAGATCTCCACCGCTACCACTATAGGGAACAGCTCCAAAAGAGTAAGGTTCCTAACAAGCCCCGAGGCACGCCAATCCTCCGGCCAGGAAGACGCGCACCACTCCGTTCCTAGTATCGTGCCAAAACCGCAAGAGCCCACTGCATCAGACCATAACGCCAACTCAGAGTTCGAAACCTCCTCTGCAATAAAGCAAGTGTGCCCATTATAGGCACCTAAAAAAGAACTCCAAACCCTCAAGTCCGCCTTTAGCGATTTCGTAAGTCGAATGCGATGCCGAGGGGACCGGCCTCCGCGCGTAGCCAAAGATAGGCGGCGCGAAAAAAACCCGACCCATAGGCATGACCCGACACGCAAAGCAAAGCAAACCCAAGAGGGACTGGAGTTGTCGCAAGGAAACCTTCCGCACCACCAAAAAACCATCAATCCCATGAGGTTATTCAATTTGTCCGCAGGGAGACGAAAAACCATAGCGGCCGAATCAATCTCAATTCCTAAGAAGGAAAGACAAGTCACCGGACCCTCTGTTTTTTCGGCCGAGATAGGGACTCCAAAACGTGCCATTAACTCTTAACAGCAGGAATCGGCAGCCGTCACCACCCTGCGGACCCACAAAGAGAAAATCGTCAAGATAATGAATCACTGACGACAATCCCGCCTCAACACGCACAACCCATTCCAAAAATGAGCTGAACATTTCGAAATAATGGCACGAAATGGAGCACCCCATAGGCAAGCACATGTCGTAGTAGAAAAGGCCCTCGAAACACCCTCCCAACAAATGAAAACAGTCCGGGTGAATGGGCAGAAGTCTAAATGCTGATTCTATATCTGATTTAGCCATAAGGGCACCCTGACACGCAGTCCTCACTAGCGCTACTGCCCTATCAAACGAGACATAGGTTACTGAAGCCTCCTCATGAAGGATAGCATCATTCACAGACGAACCCCGGGGATGAGATAAATGATGTATGAGGCAGAATTTTCTGGACTCTTTTTTAGGAACCACGCCCCACGGCGAAACCCTCAGATTAGAAAAGGGGGTGCTACAAAAGGGCCGGCAATCCTTCCTGCTGACAACTCTTTCTGCAACTTAGCTTCCAGTACTTCCGGGTTCTCCCTGACTGACTTAAGGCTACTTTCACACTAGCGTTCTGCTGTCCGCTCGTGAGCTCCGTTTGAAGGGGCTCACGAGCGGAGCAGAACGCTTCCGTCCAGCCCTGATGCAGTCTGAATGGATGCGGATCCGCTCAGACTGCATCAGTCTGGCGGCGTTCAGCCTCCGCTCCTCTCGCCTCCGCACGGCCAGGCGGACAGCTGAACGCTGCTTGCAGCGTTCGGGTGTCCGCCTGGCCGTGCGGAGGCGTGCGGATCCGTCCAGACTTACAATGTAAGTCAATGGAACGGATCCGCTTGAAGATGACACCATATGGCTCAATCTTCAAGCGGATCCGTCCCCCATTGACTTTACATTGAAAGTCTGAACGGATCCGCTCAGGCTACTTTCGCACTTAGAAATTTTTTCTAAGTTATTAATGCAGACGGATCCGTACTGAACGGAGCCTCCGTCTGCATTAATATGATCGGATCCGTTCAGAACGGATCCGATCAAGCGCAAGTGTGAAAGTAGCCTAAGATTGTCAGAGTAAACCGGGAACCTATTAAGCACAAAAGGTATGAAAAGACCCTCAGAAAAACCGTTACGCAGAGTTAAAGCAGCATCCTTATTAGGATACCTGTCTAGCCACGGTGCGATCTCTACTACGCTGACTGGCGTCATTTTGCTCAAAGGTGGCCTGGGACCTCGTACACCTACCTGCTGTGTGAGGGCCTCCACAAGCCGAGCATTCGTGCTTGTACTTGCACAAACCGGCATATTTGCAGAAACCCTCATTGAACAACCAGCACGCGCCTGGTCGTCGAACGGCCACTGGTCCATGGACTGTTGAGGCCCCAGTACCAGCGGCCGCCCCTGGAAAGGAAGGCGGACGCTGTGACACCATCAGGCGAAGCCAAACATCCATGGCCTTCACCCCCCACCCCAGTTCTGGCTGAAGCGCTAAACGCCTCCTAAATTCTTCATCATATCTCCACCATGCACTGCCACCGTGAGCTTTGTATGCACTATATATAGTGTCCAAGTATATGAACAGTTCAGAACAGCGCTCGGGGTGCCGCTGGCCCATAACACAACCCAGCACCGAGAACGCTTGCAACCAATTGTTCATAGTCTTAGACACCTTCACCCTCCTATCATACGGCTTATCTAAGAAACGCTTCTCTTTATCTACCGTGTGTTGGTCCACCGATATCAAGGACCAAACGTCCACATATTGATTAGACCAAATTTTTTCCCTTACCGCCTCCTCTAAATGAGAACCTAAGGGGCTAACCCCACAGAAAAAGGAGTCATTATGTACACTTGCCAATACTGGGGGGGCCCTCTCAGAGGGCGACGAAACCTCCCGCGGATCCGGCCCAGATTCTGACGCTGCAGTAACCGGAGCAGAAGAGGGCAACAAGGACGGCAATTTGTCCAATAAAGATTTCAGTAACACTTCCAGCCCAGCACTGGACCCCCCCCCCCCCCCAAGCCCCAGCATATTGGTACTCACCAGCTGAAGAAGGCATCGGCGCAGCCATTGCAGGTACAGGCACGACATCCCTGTGAGCCGCCAAAGTAGCCAGGCTAGAGGCCCTGGATCCCTCAACCGGAACCGGTTTACCCCGTCTGGAACGCGGTGTACGAACAGACTCCCCTGATGCGCCCGAGGACCCATCCGAAGACGATGGGGAGCGCCATCGAGAGGATCTGGACCGCCGACTGTATCTAGATGAATGGGAACCATGCTGCGAGCGCCGCCTACGGCGGTCCCGCCGGCCCCTGCTCCTGCCGTCCACTGACGAGGAGGGGGAAATGACGACTCCCTGCGCCTGCACGAACGTACCGGGGGAGGAGGAACCGCAAGTGGCTGAGGAGGTTGTGAAAGAGGGGCCAATTGAGGTGTGCTGGAGACAGGAACACCCCCAGCAGGGGCCACCTGCAATGAAGGGAGCGAATGACTGATCCCTAATCCCCCAGACTGAGGAGGCAACATGTCCCCTTGTAGTGGCAGAATAGGAGGGGTTAAGGGGGAAGGCAGCGCCGGATCCGAGGCCGGAGGGGTTAATGGCCGATCCCCTGCATTAACACTATTCCCGGACCCCATAGTACCCACTCCCGCCGCCTGCCACGCTGTGGCTGAAGCGGCCGATGAGGCGGAAGGGGCGGAGCCACCGCCGACTGTCGCACAGAGGCCGCGTGCCTGCGCACATTCACTGAAGCCGAAGCGGCGCCCGGGGAGGTAAGAGGCGAGTGCCCCAGACGTACCAGAGGCCAATGAGTTCTCCCCGAACGCCGCTCAGTCGGCACATCACACGGGGGAGGAGGGGGTGGAGCGCCAACTTGCGGCGTCCCCACCGCATCAGTCAACACTGGCGCAGGAGGAATCGAGGAAGCGGGAGAACTCAGGCTGCATAAAAATGATCGCAGCCAGCCCTCCCCTTCCTCACCGAACCTTGCCAAGAGCGCATCCCGAAGGTGAGCGTCTCTTGCGGCCATAGCTCTTAGGGGACAGGCAGCCAGCAGACCTACCAGCTTCGTCTTCTCCGAACAGAGGAAGAGGCAGGAGCAGGGGGGCCGTATATATCACCTGCCATCACCACCTCCCCTTCCTGCTCCTCACCCCCACCACTATCCATTTAACCCTTCCCCCCACGCTCCCATTCCTTTAACCCCACATCGGCCAGACGAGCCATAGGGGAGGGACAGGGGCCTGTTCTTACCACCTGGGAAGGGATGGGGAGCACCATCAGTCCCTCATCACCCTCCTTAATACTGTCGGGTGCTCTCCATTGTAGTAGTAATGCCCAATGTGCCCCTTTACCTTTGGAATTTGGAAACACCCCAAGCAACTTCCCCAAAACCTCTCTTCCTATATTGAGTCCTGCACAGTTTATATGGAGACAGGACCTCCTATACATAATGATTATGGATGATAATGTTCCAGCTGGCGGTGGTTCTTTTATGGCTGATGTTCGTCGATTGAATGTATCGGCTTTTGGCATACGACCCCGTTGGTAAGTTATCTGCTTATTTCAGATTATTATCCTGTGCCCCTCCCCCATTAAAGATGAGATCACTGTCTGTGTATCTTAGCACTATATGGTATTATTTTGGAGTCTGTATATGACGGTCTTTTCTTAGCACTCCATGGTGCTATTATACAGGCGTTTTATGGCAGTATTATTTTAACATTATATGCCGATAAATAGGGTTGAGCGAATCGAGCTTCAGAATATCGATCCGAAGTCGATTTACTCAAAAAGTTCCATACAGCATTTACAATGTATGGGCTCTGCGTAGACAAAGTTCGTGTCACCCGAAGTCGCACGACACTTCAATGAAAGACTTTGGTATTCCTTTCTACGTCTTTAAAAACATTTTAAATTAGGAATCCAAATTCGGGTTCGATACCATGTACCAGCCAGTACCAAACCCGACTTCAGATTCCTATTTTAAAATGTTTTTAAGGTCGCAGAAAGGAATACCGAATGAATTCAGCGAAGTCTCTCGAGACTTCGGCTTATACAAATTTCGTCTACGCAGAGCCAATACATTTTAATGCATTAAAAATGTCATTTTTGAATGGATTGACTGAGCAGTATTACCTTAGCACCATATGGATATATTCTGTAGCCTATATGTGACAGTATAACTTTAGCACTATATGGTGGTATTATTTAGCCTGTATATGACACTATTATCTTCAAAGTATATGATGGTTATATACAGGTCAAATATGGCAGCATTACATTAGGAGTATATGGTGGTATTATACAGGCTGTGTATGGCAGTATTACATTAGCAGTATATGGTGGTTTTCTTCTTATTAGTCATTGTAGCCATCCACAATCCTGTAAACCCCATGTGACAACGCTTGAGGGGGGGGGGGGGATCTGAACTGGTGGCCATATTGGTTGTCAACCAAGTTTTCCAAAACCAGCTTATGGATAAGTCATGGAGGCCTAGAAGTAAGTATATACTACACTGCTCAAAAAAATAAAGGGAACACTTAAACAACACAATGTAACTTCAAGTCAATCACACTTCTGTGAAATCAAACTGTCCACTTAGGAAGCAACACTGAGTGACAATCAATTTCACATGCTGTTGTGCAAATGGGATAGACAACAGGTGGAAATTATAGGCAATTAGCAAGACACCCCCAATAAAGGAGTGGTTTTGCAGGTGGTGACCACAGACCACTTCTCAGTTCCTATGCTTCCTGGCTGATGTTTTGGTCACTTTTGAATGCTGGCGGTGCTTTCACTCTAGTGGTAGAATGAGACGGAGTCTACAACCCACACAAGTGGCTCAGGTAGTGCAGCTTATCCAGGATGGCACATCAATGCGAGCTGTGGCAAGAAGGTTTGCTGTGTCTGTCAGCGTAGTGTCCAGAGCATGGAGGCGCTACCAGGAGACAGGCCAGTACATCAGGAGACGTGGAGGAGGCCGTAGGAGGGCAACAACCCAGCAGCAGGACCGCTACCTCTGCCTTTGTGCAAGGAGGAACAGGAGGAGCACTGCCAGAGCCCTGCAAAATGACCTCCAGCAGGCCACAAATGTGCATGTGTCTGCTCAGACGGTCAGAAACAGACTCCATGAGGGTGATATGAGGGCCCGACATCCACAGGTGGGGGTTGTGCTTACAGCCCAACACCGTGCAGGACGTTTGGCATTTGCCAGAGAACACCAAGATTGGCAAATTCGCCACTGGCGCCCTGTGCTCTTCACAGATGAAAGCAGGTTCACACTGAGCACATGTGACAGACGTGACAGAGTTTGGAGACGCCGTGGAGAACGTTCTGCTGCCTGCAACATCCTCCAGCATGACCGGTTTGGCATTGGGTCAGTAATGGTGTGGGGTGGCATTTCTTTGGAGGGCCGCACAGCCCTCCATGTGCTCGCCAGAGGTAGCCTAACTGCCATTAGGTACCGAGATGAGATCCTCAGACCCCTTGTGAGACCATATGCTGGTGCGGTTGGCCCTGGGTTCCTCCTAATGCAAGACAATGCTAGACCTCATGTGGCTGGAGTGTGTCAGCAGTTCCTGCAAGACGAAGGCATTGATGCTATGGACTGGCCCGCCCGTTCCCCAGACCTGAATCCAATTGAGCACATCTGGGACATCATGTCTCGCTCTATCCACCAACAGACTGCACCACAGACTGTCCAGGAGTTGGCAGATGCTTTAGTCCAGGTCTGGGAGGAGATCCCTCAGGAGACCGTCCGCCACCTCATCAGGAGCATGCACAGGCGTTGTAGGGAGGTCATACAGGCACGTGGAGGCCACACACACTACTGAGCCTCATTTTGACTTGTTTTAAGGACATTACATCAAAGTTGGATCAGCCTGTAGTGTGTTTTTCCACTTTAATTTTGAGGGTGACTCCAAATCCAGACCTCCATGGGTTGAAAGATTTGATTTCCATTTTTATATTTTTGTGTGATTTTGTTGTCAGCACATTCAACTATGTAAAGAACAAAGTATTTCAGAAGAATATTTAATTAACTCAGATCTAGGATGCGTTTTTTTTGTGTTCCCTTTATTTTTTTGAGCAGTGTATATCAGTACATGTCACATATATTCCTGAGATCTGGGTTATAATGATGATTATATATCACAGGGTGTGCGGCCGGAAGATCTTGCAGCTTCCTGATCACTGTCACAGATTGTAGCCAATGGTGAAGACATAATTGAGATAACATAAACTCCCCCTCCCCCATATTTTACTAACAGCAGAATTTTTGGGGAATATTCCTCTAAGAAACCAATTATATAATCAGAGATACAAAATTACCTGGTCAGGAAGGGGTTAAAAACATTTCTAAAAACTGTAATTGTAGATTTTGATGCTTCTTGGCACATAATAGTATAATAATATGTCAGATATAACACTGATAAGAAATTACGCACCCTGGTGGAGATATGAGGAGTGATAGCAGCCGGTCCCCGCAGATTATCTCCACAGCTTCATGATATCTCACATACAGGACATGCACTGCAGTGAGATTCCAGCGTCCTGTCCCTTTAAATTTCCTCTTCCAGATGTAACTGCTCAGCAGCCAATGGGATCGCTGGATTTGAACTTGAAAGGAAACCAACGGTCAGTGGTCCTCAGACCGTTACAGGACAATGAGAGGTGAAGATGGACGCTGGTGAGATCTCACACCCCTCATCTGACATCTCCCATGATGCTTCACATTTATCCTAAATCCTACCTGTCCCAGACACCACTAGGGGGAGCTAGCTGTATATGGAGTTATACATCTGGGTGTAGTGAGCTCCCCCTAGTGGCTGGTGCAGGATTCCCAAATTCTCTCAGTTAAGGCCCCGTGCTGCCAGTATTGTTTATTGAGGGCCCTGTGCTGGAAATTGGGAGCATTCTGTTTGCAGTATTGTAAATGAGCGCAATGTGCTGGCTCTGAAAATGGGGATATTTTTTAAAGTGCTGTTAATTGGGGTATTTTACTGTCTTTTTGGGGGCGAGTTCTGTACTCTTGACTCCTGGGCAGAATGAATTTAGAAATAAACATGTCCTATATCTGTATAGGGTCCAGTACAACCCAGTCTGCATTATGGGGGAGATGTATCAGAACTGGTGCAAAGGAAAACTAGCTCAGTTGCCCATAACAACCAATCAGATTCTACCTTTCATTTTCCAAATGAGTTTTTTAAAATGAAAGGAACAATCTGATTGGTTGCTATGGGTAACTAAGCCAGTTTTCCTTCATATCAGTTGAGATAAATCTCCCCTCTGTGTTATGTGCAGTATTACGTATATGGGCCCTTCTTCTATAAGGGACACTACAAATACCCAGTAAAGACGGCACTATATATACACTCACCTAAAGAATTATTAGGAACCACCTGTTCTATTTCTCATTAATGCAATTATCTAGTCAACCAATCACATGGCAGTTGCTTCAATGCATTTAGGGGGGTGGTCCTGGTCAAGACAATCTCCTGAACTCCAAACTGAATGTCAGAATGGGAAAGAAAGGTGATTTAAGCAATTTTGAGCGTGGCATGGTTGTTGGTGCCAGACGGGCCGGTCTGAGTATTTCACAATCTGCTCAGTTACTGGGATTTTCACGCACAACCATTTCTAGGGTTTGCAAAGAATGGTGTGAAAAGGGAAAAACATCCAGTATGCGGCAGTCCTGTGGGCAAAAATGCCTTGTGGATGCTAGAGGTCAGAGGAGAATGGGCCGACTGATTCAAGCTGATAGAAGAGCAACGTTGACTGAAATAACCACTCGTTACAACCGAGGTATGAAGCAAAGCATTTGTGAAGCCACAACACGCACAACCTTGAGGCGGATGGGCTACAACAGCAGAAGACCCCACGGGTACCACTCATCTCCACTACAAATAGGAAAAAGAGGCTACAATTTGCACAAGCTCACCAAAATTGGACTGTTGAAGACTGGAAAAATGTTGACTTGTCTGATGAGTCACGATTTCTGTTGAGACATTCAAATGATGGAGTCCGAATTTGGCGTAAACAGAATGAGAACATGTATCCATCCTCTGATGGCTACTTCCAGCAGGATATTGCACCATGTCACAAAGCTCGAATCATCTCAAATTGGTTTCTTGAACATGACAATGAGTTCAGTGTACTAAAATGGCCCCCACAGTCACCAGATCTCAACCCAATAGAGCATCTTTGGATGTGGTGGATCGGGAGCTTCGTGCCCTGGATGTGCATCCCCTCAAATCTCCATCAACTGCAAGATGCTATCCTATCAATATGGGCCAACATTTCTAAAGAATGCTATCAGCACCTTGTTGAATCAATGCCACATAGAATTAAGGCAGTTCTGAAGGCAAAAGGGGGTCCAACACTGTATTAGTATGGTGTTCCTAATAATTCTTTAGGTGAGTGTATATATATATATATATACTGCATGATCATATGTTATTATTATCCTCTTATATGTAACGTGAATGTCCGACTTTTATCATCAGGACATTTTTTATGTTGATTCATTTCTTAATATATTTTTATAGTGATCAGAGCTCTGTTTTACTGATACAAAGCTCCAAATCCTCTGCACTGATATAAATGGTAACATTAGATCTGCCTGCAGCCACCACTTGAGTGAGCTCAGGAATGATTACTGTCTGTACAGTATGCTCCTCTGCTCCCCCTAGTGGTGGCTGCAGGAAGCTACAATTTATCATTTTATTCTAAGGTTCTGCTGGGGATTTGGACCTCTGTATGAGGAAAGCTGATCTCTGAGTGACTGCTATAAAGATATATGAAGAAGTTATAAATGTTTCTTCAGGACGTCCATATTACCACCCTTAAGACCGGCTATCAGTGTGTGATCACGAGGGTCCTACACCTGGGAGGACATTCACTGCCTTTATCAGATCTGTAACTAAGTCTCTTTTATGGGTTAACAGATCGCTCTATGATTTCTCCAATTCTGGAGCAGGCCACACTTCTCTGTAGGTAAGTAGCTTCATTGTAATCTGACCCCTTCTCCTATCATCCATGAGGAGTGGTAAGTGGTCACTTACTGTATTCTCTTGTCTTTAGGACATCTACTGCCTCCAGCAGTGCATCTATGGCCTGGGACCCTTCACAAGTGAGTATTTTTGGTAATAAGACTCGACTATGAAAACTTGATCTAAGCTCGAGGTTTAGACTGATCTAAGTAAACTCATGATCTGGTTGTGTTCTCCCTGCAGCTTATCCCCGCACCATGGAGGAGAGAGACCAACAACGTCTCATCTACTGCATGAGATTCCTCCCATCTCCAATCTTCAAGATGGAGGTGAGTGATCCAACTGCCTGTCATATTGTCCTCCAGATTCCTCCATGTTCTGTCTATAGATGTGAAAGTTTAATAGGAACGTCTCATAGACGAGTGACTAAATCTGTTCTTAGCGCTTCATGCCGACCAGCCGTGAAGCTCAGAAAAATACCTGCCTTTCCCACTGGAGGAAGAAGATCCAGAGCCGGCATTGATGATGGCAAGCCACCTGTGTGATGATCTGAAGGTGAAGGAGGCCAAGAGAGAGCAAGAAGAGGCAGAGACATCCCAGGAGCATCAGGATGAGACTACTGAGAAGAAGTCCGCCAAGCAGCAGAAAAAGAACAGAGGATGGTGAAACTGGATGTGAAGAGCAAGAACCTGAGAAGAGTTCAGCACCAGCCTGGAAAAAGACAGAAGATCCGCAGCCAACCACCTTTCAGTATGTCAACACTAACCTGAGAGGAAAGAAAACAATCCTCTGGACCATCCTCTTCAAACCATTCTGCCGGTGAAGGATGGTAAGGAGTTGTAATAACACCAGCAGCAACCAAATAAAAAAATAAAAAAATTATAGTTATTAAATATTAATACTTAGGTAAAGGGTAGTTGTAACGGACCGTTTCAGCAGACAAGGGTTAAATCCGTTTAGGCGATGTGCCCCTTTCTGAGAGACAGGCACAGCTACTGCAGAACACCAATGTCCCGAACTGGATACAAAATAGCACTCCAAACTGGAACCTCACGAATAGCTGCTAGCAGACGAACAGGAAAGCATACAATCCTGGCAATCGGTCTTCTAACAGCATACAGCGGATCCCCCCAATAACGAGACAAGGCTCCGTGGTGAGGGTCAAACAGTGGTCTGCCTGTACTTCACGTACAGCCTCTTTTATTCATAAACACAAACATAGTACTGCCCACAGGGGTTTGAAATACAACCAATCAGTAATTACCAACCATACAATGTAACTACAGCAACCAATCGTTCACGCCCCCAGAGGACCAGAATGAAGACTGTGACATAGGACAGATAAACAGCACTTAGGACACACAGACACAACACATCCCCACAATGCATCATGGTTTCCTCCTCTCTGCCCTCGAGACACCCGAGGCGTAATCCAATTATCTCTCAAGACAAAGAGAAGTCACCAATACACATGTGCAGACAATAGAACAGACATCACCATTTAAACACACAATGGGACAATGGCACAATAGAAACACACCCAGCATTTTCCTCCCAAGCTGACAAGTTACACTTATTATAAATTGTTACAACTTTGTGAGTTTACATTGGCCATACATATAACTACATCAATTTAAACAGTATAACTTGGGGACAAACCTATCCAAATTCACTTGAATCGGTTCAGGGTTTAAAAGTTAGTATATGGCCATAATCCAGGGGCAAGAGGCCAGCAGCCAGTCCTCTCCAAAACCCAGTGGCGAGGTTGGTTTTGCGACGTAGTAATATAGTAATAAATCTATAACAATAGTAAAAATTAAAAAATAACTTACTTTTTAGAAAACTTAGATATAGAAATCAGGAGTTTTGATCTACTGTTCTAGGACTGATCGCTTTTCCCGGAGTCGAGAAGGAATTTTTCCCCGGTGACACGAATTGGCTAAATGTGTCCAGGGTTTTCGCCTTCTTCTGGATCAACAGGATTAGGATAGTGACCTAATTTAGGGATAGTGATCAGGGGGTTTGATCCAGGGTTCTAGGCCTGATCGCCTTTTCCCGGGGTCGAGAAGGAATTTTTCCCCTGTGACACGAATTGGCTGAATGTGTCCAGGGGTTTTTTTGCCTTCTTCTGGCTCAACAGGTTTAGGGATAGGGACCTAATTTGAGGATAGGTATCAGGGGGCTTGATCCACGGTTCTAGGACTTATCGCCCTTTTCCCGGGGTCGAGAAGGAATTTTTTCCCTGTGACACGAATTGGCTGAATGTGTCCAGGGCTTTTCGCTTTTCTGGATCAACAGGTTAGGGATAGGGACCAAATTTAGGGATAGGGATCAGGGGGCTTGATCCAGGGTTCTAGGACTGATCGCTGTTTCTCGGGGTCGAGAAGGAATTTTTCCCCTGTTACACGAATTGGCTGAAAGTGTCCAGGGGTTTTCGCCCTTCTTCTGGATCAACAGGTTAGGGATAGGGACCTAATTTAGGGATAGGTATCAGGGGGCTTGATCCACGGTTCTAGGACTTATCGCCTTTTCCCGGGGTCGAGAAGGAATTTTTTCCCTGTGACACGAATTGGCAGAATGTGTCCAGGCTTTTCGCCTTCTTCTGGATCAAAGGTTTAGGGATAGGGGACCAAATTTAGGGATAGCGATCAGGGGGCTTGATCCAGGGTTATA
Organism: Bufo bufo; assembly: GCF_905171765.1. NCBI lineage: Eukaryota > Metazoa > Chordata > Amphibia > Anura > Bufonidae > Bufo > Bufo bufo. Next base: position 340,908,705 of record NC_053391.1, on the reverse strand, counting down.
GGATGATCGCTGTTTCTCGGGGGTCGAGAAGGAATGTTTCCCCTGTTACACGAATTGGCTGAAGTGTCCAGGGGTTTTCGCCCTTTCTCTGGATCAAACAGGTTTAGGGATAGGGACATAATTTAGGGATCAGGGGGTTTGATCAGGGTTCTAGGATAATCGCCCTTTCCCGGGGGTTTGAGAAGGAATTTTTCCCCTGTGACACGAATTGGCTGAATGTGTCATGGGGTTTTCGCCTTCTTCTGGATCAACAGGTTTAGGTGTAGGGACATAATTAAAAATGCAGTAGTATAATAAGGGGAATATTAGTAATAGTTCTAATACCATATTCTATAATAAACTAATAATCGTCATTAGTGTTAGAGTAGGAACCCACTTGAAGGAGGTCACCGTGACGTGGCAAGTGGGCTTATACATTTTGATAACAATGTATACTAAGAACCTCCTTTCCATGGTTATAGCAGCAGTAGATGGCAGTACAACATGTGGATTAGCACCCGTGGTGTTTCTTCTACACTTGTCACATTATATAGATATCAGGAGGCAGGGCCAGCTCAAGGTTCATGTGGGCCCTTGGGCGTTAAAGTCTCAGTGGGCCTTTGTAACATTTTGCACGGCGCTTACAGCAATGAAACTGTATGTATTATAGATTAAATACCTTACACAGAGCATGCTACAGAGCGGATATATGTGAATCAGTCCTTATGTGCCCACTTTTATTTTCTACCCAGTGCTTTAGTCCCTCAGGTCTACTCACTGATAGGTGCCCCCTCACAGTAGGTATACCAAGATATGTGTCCCATCACAGTAGCTATGCCAAGATATGTGTCCCATCACAGTAGCTATGCCAAGATATGTGCCCCTTCACAGTAGATATGCCAAGATATGTGCCCCCCTCACATTAGGTATGCCAACATACTGTATGTGCCCCCTTCACAGTAGATATCCCAAAATATGTACCCCCCTTGATATGCCAAGATGTGTGCCCCCTCACAGTAGATATGCCAAGATATGTGTCCCCTTACAGTAGATATGCTAAGATATGTGCCCCCTCTCACCGTAAATATGCCAAGATATGTGCCCCCCTCACAGTAGATATGCCAAGATATGTGCCCCCCTCACATTAGGTATGCCAAGATATGTGCCTCCTTCACAGTAGATATCCCAAAATATGTGCCCCCCTTGATATGCCAAGATGTTTGCCCCTTCACAGTAGATATGCCAAGATATGTGCCCTCTTACGGTGGATATGCCAAGATATGTGCCCAGTGCCCCCTTCACAGTGGTTATGCTCAGATGTGCCCCTTTTTACAGAAAGTGAAAAAAAAACAATAAATACTCCTCGCTTCAGTCATCTGGCTCCTCCCATGATCTGCGCTCCTAATCAGCAGCAGAAGGATACTGTGCCACATCGCGCTGCTGTGTAGGAGGAGCAGAGGCTGATTCCCAGACTGCCCCGCTCCTCCACCTACACAGATCAGCAGGACCATGTGTGAGGACATCATGCTGCTGCCACTGTGGAGCACCGGTGTAGCATACCAAGCCACAGGGGATAGGGAGTGTAGTGGTGGTGAGCCGGTGGGTGTAATAGTTCATTTACTCACGGTTAGCAGAGCCTCCCTGGGCTAGCGTACAGATGATGGGAAGACAGCATGAAATCCTCGGGGGCACTCTGGTTACAGGGACACCAGACAATTGTTGGTTGAGGTGCCCTTGATGGTGATGTTTAGGGTGCTTGTACAGCTGGGCCCCTGGTTCGTGACGCCAGCACCGTAAGGTGCAAATGTTGAGAGTAGTAGTAGTAAATGATGAAGAGTCAGTTTTTGTAAACCAGTTGAACATTTACTGAATCAATAGTCTCTGGATAGTTGTTACAGTTAATCAACAACGTGCATTTGTATGGCATAGGCAATTATTTAAAAGTTGATACAGTGGCAATCCTTATATCAGGCTTTAGGCAATTGTCAATGCAGGGATTCTCTAATACAGTTCTTCTACAGGCAATACCTTTGTAATTATCTTAAGTCCCATCTATAGCACTCTGGTACTAAATATTCTATTTCCTTACTTTATATTGAGCTATTCCTTAAAGACTTTCCCCTCATGGAAGGCAAAAACTCTGCTTCATTATTTGCAGAAAGCTCTCCTGAGGTATTCAGGTTCCACTATATCCTGGAAGGCTTTGCAGTAGATAAAGACAATTCTGTGCACTAACTGTCTATTTGTGTCCGGTACTCCTAAAGTTGCTCCTGGTCACTTTTGCTTGTGAAGTCCATAGGCTTGAATCAGCTTCTACCCTCACTAGGCTTACTTCATATTTAGACATAGACTTGCTGTCTGCTGCTTTGCTGCTGTAAATAATGTTTTTTGTACTCCCTTAGTTGGCCAAAACCAAGGGTAAAAATAGCAGACTACATGTTGGAGGAGGCTGTTTCTCTTCCTCCATACACTTGCTTCCTTCCTCACAGTTCTTCTAACTAACACTCTTCAAATCAGACTCTGCACTGACTAGACACACCCCAAGCTATAAAATAAGTGGTGCAGCACCACCTAGGGGCGAATGAGTGTACATGACAATATCAGCTGATAAATTGGAAATACCATACATTTAGTAATACATATAATAAATACACAGATGTTTTTAAAGTGTCCTTACACACAAATGTGGGACACTGCATACCCACTGCTAAAATATAAGTCGCCCTCGACGTTTGTACTGATAGACAGCTGTGGTCTCTACGCCTACACCTGAAATACGCAAATACATGCCACAAATACAAATATGGATATAAATATTGCAATGTTACTGTCATGACACTTCGTTATGTCTGCAAATGAAGTGTTATGCACACAAACACATTCTAGGCAAATATATATATATCCCATTTACATATATATATCACTTTTTCTTAGTGCATAACGAAATTGGGCGTTGCGATCTTCTTTACTTGACAGTGACAAAAATGGGCGGTGATCTCACATTGGGGCAAGGTAGTCCATGACAAAAGTCCTGAGACAAGTCCCATCCTGATTGGGGTATAAATAACTTGTAATCCACATGGGAATTTAAAGTGCAAAGTTTTTTCATTTGTAAAAGGCTGTGCTTTGCATAGGATTAGGCACAGAAAAGTCTTTCTGGGTACATTTTGCTTGAACGTTGTAGAACATGTGGTTGTTTTAAAGTTCCAGACTACCTGAAAAGGGAGTAAAATGGCAATAAAATTGGTGCAAACAGTGGCACAACTTGGGTTTGCTGAATGATGGAGTCTTTAATAGAGTCCTTTTTATAAAGGGTGAGGTAATTCCGAACTGGAAAAGCAAACAAAGAACTCCGCCCTCAACAGTGCTCTTGCTCCTTCTTGTTTCCTTTAAATTAGTAGCCAGCCTACTTTAATTGTAGGGGTCCGGGGCTATACGAAGATCTGTAGATTGGGGCTTCACAGAATCCCAAGAATCGGGATATGAACATTTCTGGGGTACCTCTAGGAAACACATTTCAGGGGCACAATAGGCAGTTTTAGTTGTCTCCTGACTTCATCAAAAATAGAGGGTTTTTCTAGATCTTTAATAGTGATGGGCTCCGGACCAACTATGGGTTTCTTATCAATAGGCTCCTCTTCCATCATAGCTGGCACAACTGTGGCAGTAGGTTTGGTAATAGCAACAGAGACAACCTCTGTAGCAAGGGATGTAGATGTCCTCATTCTGAGGTTGGACTCGGATGGTCTGGCTGTGAGGAACCACCAGTTGCCGCAATAGCTGGATACATTCCTGCACTGGGTCAAGTGCAGATAGGGACATTGATCTAAACTTGGATAATCTCTGTTTCTTTGAGCGCACCTTGGATCCCTGGTGGCGATTGCGGGCCTGCCACAGGATATTTGTCCCTGCAAAACGAGTTGGTATATTGGTTCTGGCTACGGGTCAGTCCGAGGCAATATCTGGCATTCGCCGCTTGGGGGCAGTAGGTGTACGGGCTCCTCTTCTGATTCTGAGCTCTCTCCTCGGGCTCCCAGGACTCTGGTTCTGGAACGGGCCGGGTGATTCAGTGGCGTATGGTCCGCAAGTGCTCTCTGCTGGGGTAAACTCGACAACCTCATCCACATAGAGGCTGTGGAGGTGGCTGGGAAGGTCGCAGCATTTCACAGCTCGACGGTTCACATAATAATCGCGACCTGTGTCAAGGTCTCTAATAAATCCAAACCCTCTTAACTTGCAAAATGATAAAACTTTACCGCGTTTTCACCAGCAGAATAGTGAGTGTACCTCTGGGGTATAATACAGTCTATAATTTTGGATCAGTATGGGATAAGTGATGCAATGTGATAGCCCAGCGGTCCGTGCCGGCGATGCTGCCCTTACCCACGGGCGCTGGGCTCTTTCTTTCCCTCCTGCTGCCTTGCGCCATTCTGACAAGTGCGGGCAGCATGTAGCTTAACTGTTGCATCTGTGCTCCATACCAGAGTTTACTTCCTGCTGGAGACCTGTACTGTTTGTTAGGGCTTGTATGGGTGTGTCTCTCCTCACTTGTGAGGCAGCACGGACACGCCCTCTGTCTCACCACGCTATGGCTGGATTGCAGGAGGTATTTAAAGGTGCTTCCTACCACAGGAAGATGCCTGAGTAACTCATGGTCACTAGCTTGTCTAGTTCCAAGTGTGAAGGTGTTTTTTAAGTTCTGCTTTGCTGTGTATCGGACCCTGCTTTTGGAATTATCGGATTTCGCCTGTTTGCCTCCTGCCTCTGACCTCGGACTTCGTTTACAGACCTTACTTGATCACTGCCTGCCCTGACCCTGGACTTCCTGATCACATACTTCCCATCGTTGATTGCATCGGTATCTCTGACCCCCCTGGTCATTTGCTAGTGTTGATCACGAATATTCGAATTTCGAATTTTTATCGCGAATATAGGTACTTCGAAAATTCGCGAATATTTCGAATATAGTTATATTATTCGTAATTTTGAATATTCAAATTAACTTTTAGATTTTTTTTTTGTTTTTTTTATCAGTACACATGATCCCTCACTGCTTCTAGCTTGTGGGCCAATA